>NW_020175700.1:1123298-1197272 GCF_003031525.2 Neophocaena asiaeorientalis asiaeorientalis | reverse complement strand
ACAGGGGCTGACCCCCCCCCCCCCACACACACACAAGGGACCCTGTAACATCAATGAGTCGCCTGGGATTTCGAAGACCATGCCCACAGTGGAGAGAAGGGCTTAAAGCCAATCAGTGTGCTAACTGCATAGAGGAGGGCCACTGGAAGGGGGACTGCCCCAAATGTCTCAGAAGGAGACTAAGTGGACCACCATGTCCTGGCCCACCCTCATCGGTCACACACATAAAAGAAGCGGACTGAAGGGGCCCAGGGGCTCCTAGGAGTGCCCCAGAAATTACCCCCAAGAAGCCTTGGCTGACCCTGACTATAGGTGGTAAAAAGGCTGACTTTTTAGTCAACACAGGAGCCACCTACTGGGTCTTGAACACCCAACAAGGCAAAATGACCAAAGATAAATGTAAGATAATGGGAGTGAAAGGGAAGCCGCAGGAACGCAATATTATAGAGCACCTTGAGTGTGATTTGGAAGGAAAAAAGTTATCTCACTCTTTCCTGTATGTCCCGGAATGCCTAATTCCTCCAATAGGAAGAGATTTACTATATAAATTGGGAGCAACAATTTATCTCAGAGACAAAAAACTTAACATCAAAATACCTAAGACTCCCTTCCATTCCATAGCGCTCATGCTACCACCCTCTGCGGCTTAATCCCTCAGTATGGGCCCACGACACCATGGGCAGAGCCAGGAGGGCACCAGTCATGGTCAAGCTGCGACCCGCCTACAATCACCCAAATAAAAAACAATACCCATTAAGCAAAGAAGCCCTAGCAGGCATTGAGTAGAAAGTCTACTCAAACAAGGGCTTCTTAGACCCTGCCATTTTCCTTGCAACACTCCTAATCTGCCAGTAAAAAAAAAAAACCCAAGAGATACTGGCTAGTTCAGTACCTCCAAGCTGTAAATGAAGCTATGGAGGAAATTCACCCAGGGGTGCCAAATCCCTACACCTTACTCTCTACCCTAAACTGCCAAAGGATTTGGTATTCAGTGCTAGATTTAAAAGACACCTTCTTTTGTGTGCCCTTAGCCCTGTAATCTCAGTACATTTTTGCATTTGAATGGCAGGTGGCAGTATGAGAAAACAACATTTTTGCTGGATGGTTCTGCTCCAGGGATTTAAAAACTCTCCCATCTTTTTCCGAAAGGTTTTAGCTGAGGCTCTTAGTGAACTTGAGTTAGAACAAGGGACTAGGACTTCCCCGGTGGCACAGTGGTTTAGAATCTGCCTTCCAATGCAGGGGACACCAGTTCGAGCCCTGGTCCGGGAAGATCCCACATACCACAGAGCAAGCGAGCCCGCATGCCACAAGTACTGAGCCCATGCTCCACGACAAGAGAAGCCACCACAATGAGCAGCCCGCGCACAGCAATGAAGAGTAGACCTTGCTCGCCGCAACTAGAGAAAGCCCACACGCAGTAACAAAGACCCACCACAGCCAAAAATAAAATATAAATAAATTAATTAATTTTTTAAAAAAAGAACAGGGTACTATACTTCAATATATGGATGACATTCTAACCGCCACCCCACCAAAGAGTTTTTCGACCATAACACAGTTAATGCCTTAAATCATCTGGCCGAGAGAGGATATAAAGTTTCAAAGGAAAAAGCCCAAATATCCCTCCAGCAGGTAGAACACTTAGGGTTTAATAATAGAAAAGGGGCACAGAGCACTATCTAAGGACAGGAAAGAACATATTTGCAAGATGGCACTCCTAGTACGAGAAAACAGCTCCAGGGTTTCCTGGGAATGCCTGAGTTCTGCCACATATGGATCCCCAATTCTGCCTTAATTGCTAAGCTCTAGTATGAACAATTAAAAAGGAAGGAACTTGACCGTTTTGAGCAGACCCCTAATTGTGACTGGGCATTCCTAGAACTCAAAAACCATCTCATGAGAATTCCCGTGTTACCTTTACCCTACCTGAGTCTACCCTTCCATCTACATGTACATGAGAGAGGAGAAACTGTCCTGGGCTTGCTTAAACAAAAACTTGGACCTCTGACTCAGGTTGTAGCCTGTTTTTCTAAACAATTGGACCAAACTGCTAAAGGATAGCCCCCGTGTTTACAGGCTGTAGCTGCTACTTCTCAAAGAAGCTAACAAATTAACTTTTGGACAGCCCCTGACCATCTGGACCCCACACCACCTCATAAAGTTAAGGGGGGCAGACTGGTTATCCCCTGGTCAAACCCTCCAAGTCGAAGCCATGCTTCTAGACAACCTATCTGTGACTCTGAGGCTCTGTAATGTCCTTAACCCTGCCTCCTTGCTACATCAGACAGGTCCAAAATTAACTCATGACTGTGAGGAAGTTATGGAACAGGTTATTCCAGCAGGGCTGACTTAAAGAGCTTCCCTAGAGAGAAGGCGGGATTGGAATGGTCCACTGGTGGGAGTTGCTTTATGAAAGATGGAAGACAAAAGGCAGGCTACACAGTGGTTTCTGTCACTGAAGTGGTGGAAGCTAAAGCCTTGCCCCCTGGCTGCTCTGCTCAGAGGGCTGAGTTAATTACCCTGATCAGAGCACTAGAACTGGGGAAAGGGAAAGTTGTCAATATCTACACTGACTCTAAATATGCCTGTTCAATCCTACACGCCCATGGGGCCATCTGGAAGGAGAGGGGAATGCTGACCTCAGGGAATAAACAGATTAT
Source organism: Neophocaena asiaeorientalis asiaeorientalis (assembly GCF_003031525.2). Taxonomy (NCBI): domain Eukaryota; kingdom Metazoa; phylum Chordata; class Mammalia; order Artiodactyla; family Phocoenidae; genus Neophocaena; species Neophocaena asiaeorientalis. The sequence continues at coordinate 1,194,609 of NW_020175700.1, read as the reverse complement.
AAATTGGGGGGGAGGTGAATTATGAGGCTGCTGGAGGCTACACTCCTGCCAAAGAGTATAGCCTGTATTCACTGTAGAGGCCATCAAAAGGAAGAAGCAGAAATAATAAGAGGAAATAACAGAGCAGATATGGCAGCTAAACAAGCAGCAGAGGGTGGGGACAGACTTCAAACGTCACTCCTACTGGTATCCCCAGATCCTAACTCTTATACTCCCATATACACCCCAGAAGAAAGAGAAAAGCCTTTGAGATGGGGCTATTTTAAAAGCCCAGAATGTCAGGAATGGATGGTTAACAATCATGGGCAGCTGTTCTTCCCATCAGCTACTGCACTCCAAGCCATCCGGGAAGCTCACCAGAGCACACCTTATGGGCAGGAGGCCCTGTGTCAGTGGCTCACCAAATCCGTGACTAATCCCAACTTCTGAAGTCTCCTTAAACAGGTGGTTGAAGCTTGCCCTGTCTCCAGAATAACCCCAACACTTACCGCCCACCAAGGTCCAGGGAGTGACCCCCACCCAGTACAGAGGCACACATCCAGGTCACGACTGGTAAACTGATTTTACGGTAATGCCCCAGGCACAAGGAAATTTTTAGATATTTGCTGGTTTGACTGACACCTCTGGCTGGATGGAGACACTCCCGACCCAAACCAAGACTACCTCGGAGATCTCTAAGGCCCTGCTCAAAAAAATAATCCCTCAGTTTGGGCTCCCTAAATCCATTCAAAGCGACAGTGAGCCCGCCTTTGTTTCTCAAATTACTAAGGAAGCCTCTAGAGCCCTAGGAATTAAATGGAGCTTACACTCTTCTTGGAGACCACAATCTTTAGGAAAAGTAAAAAGAACAAATGAAACTCTCAAAAGAAATTTAGCCAAACTATGTCAAGAGACTCATCAACCTTGGATCTCCCTTCACCCCACAGCACTTTGGAGAATGCAATTAGCCCCTAAAGGAAAGCTCAGGTTAAGTCCATAAGAGATCATGTACAGGAGGCCCATTCCTGAAGGACCTGGCTACAAAGCCAACCTTAGGGATATGGACCAAATGAAATATGCCTTACAGAGAGGGGAAATAATCAAAGCTTTACACGCCTAAGGGAATCAGGAATTGCCTTCCCCTTCTGACATGGTTATACATTCTTTGTACCCTGGGGATTGGGTTTATTTGAAAACCTGGAAGGCTGGAAATCCACAAGACCAGTTAGACCCCAAGTGGACAGGACCTTGTCTTCTTATCTTGACCACTCATTCAGCCTGACAATTGCAGGGCATAACTCCATGGGCCCACCATACCAGAGTGAAGACGGCACCTACACCTGAGGAAGAAGTTACTGAGCCATGCACTCAATACACCTGTGAACCTGTCACACACCTTAAGTTACTTTTGAAAAGGACTAACTTACCAATAGATAAGTAATGTGGTGGACAGGCTTATTAGTTGGCCTCATCATTACTATTGCCTTACTTGGCTTCTGTTGTTCTGCCAAACCCCCTCCCTCTGTCAAACACCTCCTCTGAACATGCTGGACATATGGGATACTAACATTGGAAGCAGGATGAGTGGCCATTATTGTCTATTGTTTCTTCTCTGCTCTATCTATCTCTTACAACCGTCCACACAGAATGGGAATTCAATGCAATAGTAAATTTCTCGAGAATTATATAGCCTGTGGAGAAAATCTATCCCAGTGCTGGATCTGTCACCCCCACTCTCCAAGTGACACCTATGGATTAAAGGTATTATATTTTACCTCTAAGAATGATAACCTCACTCTCACCTTGGCTAAACCTACCCCTCTTGAAGTTCATATCCCATCCCTAACGCAGCTTCCCTGCTTGGATTCCCTCTAACGAATACAAAGCACTCACTCTAAAGTGCCATTGCTCTGATCGTCTGGCTGCCCCTGCCCCTATTAAATGCCCCTACCAAAGGGAGGAACGTGCAATAACCCCTTAGGGCTGCTCTGGACTCTGATCAATGCTTCTTCCATTATCCCACAATTTAAGTACCCCGGGATTGACTCCTGTGGAAATCTCACCTGTTGGTGCCCTCTGAACCAACCTGATGAATACACACAGGGACCGGAAGGGAGATGTACTTATTGGAGAGGGAAAATGCCAGTTGTCTGGCATTTAGTATATGGCCCTCCTAAGGCCTATGGAAAAGCCACTAGTGAAGAATCCCTCAGTAACCCCTGCTATGCAAGTGGGCCTTTCTCCCCGCACTGCAAGGGCACCCCATCTTGGGCTAGCCACTTATGGAGGTGGTTCAACTCCCCAGAACATAAGCTCCCTCTGGGTACCTGTTCCTTTGTGGCCTAAGAATAAACCAACTGCCCCATCAGACCAACCCCAACTCCTCCTTCCCTTCTCTGGGGTGGGCTCTAGCCCTTCCTTGTTTGGATAATGCCCAGTTGGGGGAACATTGCATGCTAGACCAGCTAAATTCTCAGAACCTACATATAACCATTCATAATATCACCCTGCCCTGAGATAAAAGAGCAATAGGACTCATTCTGGCAGGAATAGGGACTGCTCCAGACTAGCAGCTCCCTGGGGAGGCTTCGCATACCATGAAATCACTCTACAAAATCTCACCCAGGCCTAATTGCTATTATCCTCCTGCTTATCTTTGGGCCTTGCCTCCTTAACTGCCTTGTCAACTTCCTCAGTAAACAGCTTGAAGCCATCAAACTTTAGATGATACTAACACAAGGGTACAAGCAACTGGGACTGCAGCTTGGCGAAAATCAGACTTATTTTAGGCTAGTCAGGAACAGTTCTGCTCCTCTAATCCAGGCAAAAATTATGCTCATGTTCAGCAGGAAGCAGTTCAGAAGTCAGACCTTTGCCCTTCAATGCCCCTCAAGAATGAGGAGCAATAACGAGGAAAGGGGGATTTTATTGCCAGAGCTGCTCCAGGTCTTTGCTCAAAACCTGCCAACCCCCACCTTTAGCAGGAGTTAACATAAATCTTTAAGTGAAAGGATCCAGAGATAAGAAAGAAAGCTACAAACAAACAAACAAAAACAGGTGGTACTAGCTGGGACCAAGATGGCCAGGAACCTGACCTCCAACAGACCCTGAGTCTCATTATATGTTGATTTTACTAAACTAGCTTAATATGCTTAATAAGACACACCTACTGGTGTCCAGGACCAGTGATTAAGGACCATAAAAAGGATAAAAAGGGGGTGGCACCTCACTCCCTCAAAAAAGCCCTGCCCCTTCCCAGGCAGACTAATGCATATGCCTCCCCATCATTAGCGTCACTCTGCCTCCCTTTGTCTTTATCTTTAAAATTAAATCTCTCTCACCAGGTAGGTGAGAAGTTGATCTGTGAACTTAGTTCCCACTTCACCACTCTTTGGCCACTGACTAAAGCTCGAACCCAAAGGGAAAAAGAACACTCAGAGGCCAGGCTAGGACCTGAGCAGGGTTCATAGGACTTAATTTGGTACCAATTTGTTCATTCCTTCTTTGCAGGGAGGAGTAACTCTCTCCTAGGGGGTCAGAGTCTGGAGAAAAAAAGGTAAATTAATCTTCATCTGGGCTAAACCAGAAGTTAATTCACAACTTTGCCGGCAATAAATAAAAATAAAACATCCATAAAATGTTAGTGGCTCTCAACATCTCCATCCTACCCCTTCTCCTCTGCCAGCCACCAGGCCGGTGAGTGGGAGGGGGACTCGGAACAAGGCCTGGGCGTGAGTGAGCAATGGGCCAGTGTGCAGGGTGACTCTGGGCTGTTCCCTGCCACCAAGCACCCAGCTGGATGGCACAGGATGGCACATCCCCGGAGAAAGGCTGGTCAGAGGCCACTTCAGCCCTTCCTCCTCCCCTATGTGCCCAGGAACAAAACGCACCTGCCTGCATCTCGGGAAAAGGCCACCTCCACGCCCTCGACCACCGCGCGCCTGCTGACTGCCCTCATGCTGACTCCGGAAGCGATCACTTCCGGGCCATCTGGAAGGCACACGCCACGCTCAGGGTGGAAGCCTCGGATGTCGGCGTCCCCGTAGCCCCAGTTCTTGCCGCACTGTTCCAGAAAGATGGCCTTGGCGGTGGGGTCCACGCCCACATGCACAACGAGCTGTGTGAACACACGTGGCGCCAGGAGATTAGGGAAACTGAGGTCTGCTCTGCTCCCCAGACCACACAGAGGGAGAGCTCCAGCGTGCAAGACACCTCAACATCCCAAATGTGCCAGCATCACCCCCATCCCCTGCCTGCTTCCCCTGATCAATGTGCTGGAATGAAAAACAGCTGGATAGAAACCCATGTGGCATCTTTTATATTTTAAAATATTCTTACACGGTAGTGTATTCCCTTTTTCCCTGGGGGATCCAGCTGGTATCTAAGCGTGTCCCAGGAGAAGTTTAGCCTTTCTGTGGAGGCTTCCATCTCTTTTATGAAACTCTTTAATAAGGGAAGTTAGTAACAGTCTAATAAAATATTGTTAGAATTTTTTGAGCCGATTATTTTTCCTCTTTGAAAAAATAGCTGATTGTTTTATCAAAATATTGGGGGTGTTGTCTTAATGGTTTGGTGGTCTGTGTTTTATTAATATTATCTGGTCGTCGTATTTGGGGGATATTGTACCAGCTTCCTATATAGTAACTCTGTTGTGGTAAGATAGGCTGGGAGTGATGAAGATGGGCCTCCCCAGGTGGGCCACTCTCCCGTCTCCCAGTGGGGGCTGCCCTCAAACTGCTCTCCTAGGTCCAAGAGGTCCTTGCCTCTCAGCCCACCTCACAACCCACCTGCCCCTGCGAGGGCCTGGCTGGGACCTAACCCAAGGGCCTCTCTGTTAGTTGGAACTACCTTTGGGTCCGGGCTGGGAATAAAGCTTCCATTTCTTTTCCTCCTTCTCTCTCTCCAGAGTCTTATTCCAAGATCTACTCTGTCTTTCATCTTAAACTTTTACAAATAGACCCTTATGAAATCATCTGGGCCCTTACTGGTGGGATGAGGGGGCAGGGTACACTTCAGCCATCAACCCTAGAAACAGCGTCCTGGGGTTCACAGGTTCTGGGTCTCCACCACATAATCAGCCCTCTGTCCCCCAGCCCAGCTGCCTCCCCAGCTGTCATTTACTTGCGGTTGAAGATCCTCCCAGATTCTGGTGACCCTCTGCTTCACCTCTCTGTAATCCACTGGCAGTTGAAGAATCCGCAGCTCCACCTCCATGTCACGCCCCAGACCCAGCTTGGAGAGCTCCTGCAGAAAGAAACAGGTGGGCTCACCTTGCTTTATGGAGGGCCAAGGGGAGTTCCTGAAAAGCCAACATCGGGGTCATCCAGTCCATTCTCGGGGCCTTCTGTGGGCCTGGACCCTGCCCTCAAGGAGTGGCGAGGGGCCAACAGGGGGGCCATGGTTCCTGCCCTACGGACAAGGCCCCACAGAGCTGCTTCTGTCAAGGTGCACGTACCCCAGAGGCATGCCTGACCCAGTCTGCAGGTTAGGAAGTAGTTCACAGAGGGGATGCAGGGGAGTTCTAGGGGACAGATGGGGGTGAGCCAGATGAAGAAGCTGGAGAAGAGTGTGCGGGGCAGAGGGAGCTGCAGAGGCACAGGGAGCTTAGAACAGGAATTTATCATCTCACAGGCTTGCAGGACGGAAGTCCAAAATCAAGGTGTCAGCAGGGTCATCCTCCCTCTGTACCTCGTAGGAGAAGGATCCTACCTTGCCTCTTCCAGCTTCTGGTAGCCCCCGATAGTCCTTGGCTTGTGGCAGCATAACGGCAGTCTTCACATCACCTCCCGTTTGTGCATGCTTGTTTTTGTGTCCAGATTCCCCGCTTTATAAGAACACTTCACCCATTACACTCTATAAGGCGGTGCTTTCCAGAAGGTTGATGGCATTACTCTTGCCAAAGTAGAAAGTGCAGGGAAGCCAAAGTGTAGTTCTCTGTGGCCTTTATAGAGCTATAGGTGTGGAATGGAGTGCCTTTGACATTGGACTTGACACCTCTGTCTATTTTACTTATCTGAAAGACGATGCCCAGGAGACTGAAAGGCCCTGCTTCGGCTTATCAGCTGTTTCCTCTCAAGCCTCTAATCTGATGCTCAAACAGCCTTGACTAGAGGTTGACATTAGAATCCCTCCACTGTTGGATTCTAGTGGAACTCCTGGTCTAGGGCTGCACTCCACAACCAGCCATCTTGACATTTCAGTGCAGGAAACAGGAATAGGCACTCTAGGTGGAATAAATACAGATGTCACACATTGCCTCACATCAGCTCAGGTCATGTTTTGCCATCAAATAGATTAAGGAAAACTTTTAATATTTAGAAATCTTTGGATGTCAGAATTGCAGATAAGGGATTGTGGACCAGTATAAACTTGAACTTGTTCAAGTATTACCATGGAATTATTCTCCAGTATCTTCCTGGCATATTTTCTCTCCCTAACTAGAATGTCTCCCTCTTCCTCTTTCCCTCCCAGTTGTCCCTACAGGGAGAGCTGGCAGCTTGGGAGATCTGCCCTGTCACCAGCTCTAGGGACTCTGCTAAGGGGCAGTCAGCCTCCCCTGGAAAGAGGTGACCACTGTCGCCCACACTGTGGGGCTGGAAGTCCTGGGGCCTGCTGATTCCCCTGGAGTACTTTGAGCAAGGGGAGGAACAGTTGGAGCCAACAGGCCTCCGCCACTGAGGACAGAGGGCAGACAGGAGGGTAACTGCACCTCCACTGGCTGCAGGCCTCCCAGGGCCTTGGCCAAGCTGCCTGGATGGCTACGGGAAGTCTGCAGCCATCCTGAGGTCACCAGTATGTGTGGTAGGCTGTACTGGTGTTGGGAGGGGGAGCTATGGACTGAAAATATGCCTTCCCCCCTCCAAATTCATATGTTGAAACCCTAACCCCCAATGTGATGGTGTTTGGAGATGAAGTCTTTGGGAGGTAATTAGGTTTAGATGAGGTCATGAGGGTGGGGCCCCCATGATGGGATTAGGGCCCTTATAAGAAGAGGAAGAGAGACCAGAGCCTTTCTGTGTCTGCAATGTGAGGGAAGACATAACCAGAAGGCAGTCATCTGCAAGCCAGAAAGAAAGTTCTCACCAGGAACCAAATCTGCAGGCACCTTGATCTTGGACTTCCCAGCCTCCAGAACTGTGAGAAATACATGTGTGTTGTTTAAGCCACTCAGCCTATGGTATTTTGTTATAGCAGCCCAACCTGACTAATACAGGTGAGCTTCCAGTTGGTAATGAGATTTGGCCTGGTTGAGTTTCAGATACATGTCAGTTCATCCATCCAACACATTCTAACTCTTGAAAGTGGCACAGCCAACCTGGGACTGAAGTCAGAATCTGATTTGGGATATTGAGGAACTCCTTCCAACCTGCAATCATGGAAAGAGTCTCCAGGCACTGACTGATATGGACACTCTGCTCCCTCAAGCATGTGCTCTCCCGCTCTCTCTGTCTCTCTCTCTCTCTCTCTCTCTGTCTCACAGACACACACTTGGTGTCCTGGGCCATCTACACTGTGACCCATGGCAGACAATAGCATTTTACAAAAAATAGGCCAAGCTGGTGGTCATCAGCAGCCTAAGCCTGGAATGAGGAGGGAACAGGGCAGAAGGGTGCACATGCAAAGCAAGACCCCAACTATAGTGCTGCAGGGAAAGGCATGGGCTTTGGAGTCAGAAAGACAAAGGTTTGAGATCTGGCTCTGCCACCTTTCACTGGGCAAACTCGGGCATGTTATTTAGGCTTGGTGCATCTCAGTTTTCTCATCTGTGAAATGGGCATAATTAAAAGCTGGAGGGATTTTCACAAATGTTAAATGATTCACAAAAAGTGCCCAGCACAGCATCTGGCACAATCGGGACTTTATATGAGGGATTGATGCTTATAATTAATCCATATTAATTTGAGAAAGTCGTTTAAGAGGGATTTATTGAAAGTGATATTTATTAGAATTTGATGAGCTTGGGCCTGTCAGAAGCAGTGAGTAGAACATTCTGCAAAAGCAGTCGGCAGGCCACTGGCTGCCACCACCCTTTCTGCCAAGGAGGGTTGGTTGTTTTAGCAAAGAGAGTATCCGTTCTGTGCAGACCAGAGAGAGCCAGGGGTTTGTGCTTTCCAGACTGGCACACTTTCTCAGCTAGAACTGCAGAGTGTTTTGTGCTCAAGGGGGCAGGGACAAAGCCTGGTATAACCGTCACCAAAGTGGAATCCAGGGTACTGTTCTAGTCACAGGAACCACCAGGCTCTGCAGGGAGCTGAGAGCCCATGCCAGGCCCATAATCCTGCGAAAAGCCTGAACCCCACCAGTCACAAAGGTCCTCAGGAATCAGAGAGTCCCGCCTTCTGCCTTTCTCCCACTTCTTCTTGCCTCCATGTCATCCGAGATCTGGTCACCAGGAACACACGGCAGTTTAACAAAAGGAACCGAAAGAAGGAGAAAAGACACCAGTTGCTCTCTGAATTTTTTTAAAAATCCACTGAGACTGTGGCACCAACTGGTGTTCCAAAGCCGTTGCTGTTTTTCCAAAATCTGATTCTTCCCTTATCAAATGAGAGTCTGGGGCTAGTACCAGGAAACAGGAAAGCATTTCTTCACTCAGGCATTCAAGAAAAACTCCCCAAGTGCTTGCAATGCAGTCCTCTGCTAGGGCTTGGCGTGTCCTGGAGGGTCACGTTCTCAGAGGAGACGCAGACCAGGAACAGGACGTGATCACAAGAGTCCCGGTTCCGGTTCCAAGGGCTGTGTTTGGCTGCCCCCAGCTGCGGAAGCCTGAGGGTGAGGACCCCTGACTAGGGCATTAGGAAGGAGTCCAGACCCCGCTTTTTCCTCTCCCTACTGCGTGGGTTTGGGCAAATTATTAAAACTTGCTGAGCCTCAGTTTCTTGATCTGCAAAACGTAGTAATAACAGGACCTCCCTCGCAAGGGTTGCTGTGAAGGTCAAGCAAGGCTGTGCACATGGAGTTGCAGCCTAAGACGGCCGCACAGACGGGGCTCTGACTGGCACTTGGAGGATTAAAAGAGTGTTCGAGGGAAAGGAATAGTGGGAGCTTGGAGGTATGTGCAAACACCCACCCTCCCTCCCTCCCTCCCTTCCTTCCTTCCTTCTGCCCTTCCTCCCTCCCTCTCTCCCTCCTTCCCTCTTCCTTCCATTCTTCTCTCGTTCACTTATCCATCAGTCATCGGACAAGGCACTCCTGCATGCAGCCTCTGTAATAGGCTCTGGCTAAGGGTCTAGGAGTGCCTGTGTGTGCATGTCTGGGGGCTGACCATGGAAGAGGAAATGACAGCTACTTCTTCTTGACCTGCAGGGCTGGAAGCGACCTGGGAACCATCGGGAGCTGAGACCCAGGCCTGGGCTCCCTCCGACCCCATCAGGCTGGAGGCACTCCGGGGAGAGAGAAACTAAGGCCAGAGCTGGGAAGGGGTTCACCAGGCACAGGAAGAAGCCTATAGAGGTGACAGGAGGCCTAGCATGCTAAGTATAGGACAGCCACCGGTGGAGCATAATGTAGCCATTCGAAATGATTTTACAAAGAATTTATTGACATAGGAAAACCCATGAAAAGAAGTAAGTTTAAAAATCAGGATCTCAGACTGTTTCCTGCAGCCATTTATGGAAATGGAAACATACTGAAAATGGTCATCCCTTAAGGGGAGAATTAGGGGAGATTCCTATTTCTTTCCATACTCGTCATAACATTTTCACAATGGAATATTTTTGTATGGAATATTTTTCTGGCTCTGAAAGCTTAACAAAGAGTCCAGTAATCAGACTAGCTGCCCCTGGAGCATCCTCGCTGTATGCAGGCACTATGCCCAGCACCTCACCCCAGCCCCCCCGATGATGTCACCATTTTACAGATGACAAAACCGAGGATAAGTTTAATAGAAGGGAGGAGTTCCAGGGAGTAGTCACAAAGGAGATGTTACCACAACATTGGGGTCAACTGTTTAGGGCTTGGGATAGTTCCCAGGCCACTCTCCTTTCCTTAACAAAGCCAAGTTCTGTTCTCTATATGTGATGACTGTCCCAGCCTGCGCCCAATATCTTTCGGTTATTCCTCCGAACGAGTGGGTCTCTTGCCTGAAAAATCCAGTATGAAAAACAGTGACCCCGTAATTCCTAATCCTCTAACTAGAGCAGTCGTCTCCAAATATTTTTGATCGTATGCCCCTATTGATAAAAGATTTTAGTGAGCACACATGCATGTGGGCATGCACGTGCACACACACTATCACGAGCTGATGTCTTCCTGTCTGAAGGCATGATACACACTGCATGTGGGCTTCACTGTTAATAAGTGGATGCATATATTTTCGGTGGTTTTCTTAATTCTTCCCCTTTTTTGGCCAATTTCTTATTAGATTGTTCTTGTTTTTACATCAAAATATGTCTGGGAGAGAACTCAGATGAGGTTAGGAAAAGGGTCACTTGGCTGTTTTCACATGTTTGTTCAGGTTTGCATCATGTTATATCTGTGGGGTTTTTGAAGATCATTTTTGTAAGGATTCCTTGATCATAATTTGAGGCTTAGTTTAATTAAAACTGGATAATATAATTCTGAAACCCATTAACTGGGCTGAAGTACTCTGTAATAAAATAAAAAATATTCAAAGATGGAGGGCCTATCACCATGGTGTCCCTTGCTCCAAGGGTGACACTTTCCCTCTTCCTTCAGGAAACCAAGCCTGTCCAAGGACCTGCAGATGTACAAAGCCAGGTCAGCTTTGGTCCAGCTATGAAATTTAGTTTTATAGACTAAAAACATAGAGATTCACACCCATTAGGATGGCCACTATGAAAAAAATAAAAAAGATAGCAAGTGTTGGCAAAGATATGGAGAAACTGCAACCCTTGTGCACTGTTGGTGGGAATGTAAAATGGTGCAGCTGCTATGGAAAACAGTATGGACACTCCTCAAAATATTAAAAATAGAATCGTCATGTGATCTAGCAATCCTATGTCTGGGTACATATCCAAAAGAATTGAAAGCAAGAGCTCAAAGAGATATTTGCACATTCATGTTCATTGCAACATTATTCACGATAGCCAAGAGATGGAAGCAACCCAAATGTCCACTGATGGATGAATAAACAAAATGTGATCTATACAATCAATGAAATATTATTCAGCCTTAAAAGGAAGAAAATTCTGGCACATGCTACAATATAGATGCGCCTGGAAGACATTCTATGCTAAGTGAAATAAGCCAGTCACAAAAAGACAAATACTGTATGATTCCACCTATATGACGGATCTAAAGTGTTCAAATTCATAGAGACAGAAAGTAGAATAATAGTCATCAGGGGTTTGGGGGAGGCGGAAATGGGGAGTTGCTGTTCAACAGATACAGTTTTAGTTTTGCAAGATGAAAAGTTCCGAATATCTGCTGCACGACAACGTGGATATACTTAACACTACAGAAATGTACACCTAAAAATGGTTGAGATGGTAAATTTTATGTGTTTTTAATCACAATTTTTTTAAAAAAACCATAGAAATGGAAATCCCAATATTTTCATCCTGTCTTCCAATGGATCAACTTGCAAACCCCATTTTGGAAATGATTTTGGATCCTCAAGAAGGTGCTGATGTAGGAAGTATTGGAGGACAAGGGGTGGGTGGGCCTGCACACCTCTCACCTCTGCTTAGGAGGTTGGGCAGGAAAGGGTTAACCCAGGAGGCTGTGGCTGCTCAAACTCTGCACATTTCCAAGAAACACCTGTCTTCAGGACTGGCCCTTGGCTGGCTCCTGGGAGAAAGAGCTCTGAGCCCTTGGGATGTTCTGCTTGATTAGAACAGTTTTGTATGCCTGTGGCCTTGGGTCACATTGTGCTAGGTTTGATTAGAGTTTATGCCAACAGTGTGCTTTATGGTGGATGCCTGTTTTTGCTCTGGAGTCTAAGTAGCTGAGGTCAGGCAGGCAGGCACTGCATACCTAAGTGACTGACCCCAATAAAAACCCTGAGCTCAGATAAGCTTCCCAGGTTGACAACACTTCACACCTGTTGTCACATGGCATTGCTGGGAGGGTTGCACATATCCATGCAACTCCACTGGAAGAGGACACTTGGAAGCTTGTACCTGGTCTCTCCTGGTCTTTGCTCCATGCACCTTTCCCTTTGGTGATTTCAATATGGATCCTTTTGCTGCAGTACACTGCAACCGTGAGTATAACAGCTTTTCTGAGTCCTGATTCAGGTGAATCTTGGAGCCTGAGGGTGGTCTTGGAAACCCCCTGACACAGAGGTATCTCAATGGCTCTTGAATCCTGGCCTCTCCTTAAGAATCATTTCTTCTTTATTTTCTCCTACTGGCTTTTTTTCCAAGCAGAAAAGAAGGCAATTTTCTCTGTTTTCATTCATTCATTCATTCATTTTTTTCCAACATTTTTCAAGTCCTTCCTTTGTCCAAGCACTGTGCTGCCCTGTTCCTACCATGGGTAGGAAATGCCTGTGGAAAGTAAACATCCTCAGAGCAGGCAGAGGGCAGGCAGGAGAGATGGTACTACTAGGGTCAACTTGGAGGTCACAACTCACTGTAGGAGTCAGGAGAACAGGCTTGGAGTCTAGTGGGTGCAGTTCAATTCCAGATTTGCCCCTTGGACACCACCTCAGGCATTTGACTTTGGGAAAATGACTTAGACTTTTAAGAGCCTCGATGTCTCATCTGTAAAACTGAGAGCCCTTGCAGTGGCTCTCCATGGTGATACTGTCCCCACAGAGGGTGTCTGAACATATGTGGAGTGCTCTTAGTGTTTAAGGGAAAGCTACTGACAGTGCCTCAGAGGCTGAGATGCTAAATATCCTTCAATGCACATTTCACTTTATCCCACACTCGACACACAATAGTCTCAGAATAACAATACTAACTCCACTTTTAACAATATGATGACTGAAAAGTTTGAGACATTTTTGTTTTCTATTTGGTTTTTTGTCCTTAAAGTAAATTGCTGGGTTTCAAAACTACTCATCATAGTTCCTCTCTGTGTGGTTGTGTCACTAACTGGACACACTGTTAGGCTCATTAACTCAATTTATTCGTAATTTCTATGGATTCCTTTTTAAAAAATTTAACGTTGCTTTATTAGTATGTAAAATATGCTACATGGTTCCATAGTTAAATCTACAGAACATGCTTTACTCAAAGAAGTCTAGTTCCTTTGTTTTTCCCCTCCATAAGAAACTATCTTTTAGTTGTATGATTTATCCTTCATTTTTAATTTTCATAAACAAATATGTGACATATATTTAGGCACCCCTCCCTTCTTATATACACTTTCCCCATCTTTGTGCAGCTGTCTTGCCTTATTTTTGCCAGTGTACCTTTGGGAGAGCTTCTAGAAATTTTCTGGATTGCTGGAGCAACACATATATTATCTTGCTGGGATTGCCAAATTCCTCTCCATTGGGGCTGTACCACATTGCACTCCCTCCAGCAAAGTATGACAGTGCCCATCAGCCTCACAGCCTTGCACACTAGTTGTCAAACTTTTGGATTTTTGCCAATCTGATCTTAGCATGGCTTTAATTTGCTTTCCTCTTATGAGCGAGTTTGGACATATTTTCACATGGGTAAGAGTCATTTGCATTCCTTTCTCTATAAAGTGACTCTCCGTATCTTAGGCATACTTTTCTTTAGGGTCAGTCACCTTTTTTTTTTTTCATTTATAGAAGCTCTTTATATATCAGGGATACTGCCTTTCAGCTTAGAAGTTTATCAGCTGTATTTGCCCTGAGAGGACTGGACAGGACTGAGTGGGGAAGAGAAAGGACGGAAAGGAATCACCCGCCTAGCTATGGAATAGCAATAGGGAGTCTGCCATGTCCAGAGACCTGGCTAGAAAGGAAGGTAGGTAGAGATTGCCACTGGAGTTTGCTTTTCAGAGGGACACGGTTGGATGCTATTCATCTCTGAATTGATCTCCAGTGGTTTTTGTCCCAAGAATAACACTACACTTTCATTGTCTGTCAACGGTGCTCTCGGCTCCAGTGGGTCCCCGTCTGGGAGCCTGGGCAGATTCAGGCTTCTGCTTGTGGCTCCCAGACCTATAGAGGCCCCAGGTCTTCTATGCGGCCAGGAGCAGAAGCTTAACCAGAACAGCTACCTGATCCATAACAAGCAAAATCGAGGGTGTTGGAGGGGAGGTACTGTTTAGGCTATAAGATCAGCAGTTCATGCTCTTGATAGGGGCTGGGTACCTGAGGACTGCAGTCATTAGTCACATGATCTTTCTTGCAAGGGAGACGTTTTACAAAATAAAATGTTCTCTGAGTGTCAATCCCCCCAGACTTTACGAGCCATAGAGGACCTCAACCTCAGGTCTGTTCAGCTTACCCTGTCTCTGCAACTGGGTGGAAATGCACGCTCATCCATTTAGCACATCTGCCTTTTTCCCAGTGAACTACAGATGGAACAATTAACCAAAATTATCTCAGCCCAAAAGAACATTCCTCCTGCTGGTCTGGTTTCTAATTACCCAGAGGCATGTAGTCAAAGGAACTTGGGTCTGGAAAGTCGAGGTACAAGCCTGTCGCCTCCAATTTCCTCTCTGCCTCTTCCAGCTCTGATACCTGCGGTCCTGTGATGCTACCCATGGCCTTTACAGTGGCTACTCCCTCCGCCTGGACCACTTCCCAGGGAGGCTGGTCCTGGTCACTCAGGTCCCAGTCAAAATGTCACGTCCTCAGAGAGGCCTTCCTGGCCCACATCTGCTAGAGGAGTTCCCAAGTCACCATCCAACACATCACTGTGCCCTATGATCTTCGTGGCCTGTAGGACTTGCTGACATTCTCTTGCTTAGTTTTTCGTTTCTTGTCGGTTTTGCCACCACGGAGCACCAGCACCACCGGAGTGGTGTGCTCCAGATGTTGTGGAATGACATGGAATGATCTGTCCCACAAATCCTGCATGATTGCATTCTTCACTGGGATTCCAGGATTATCCCAAACAAAACATAATAACAACTCTGTCTACTTAGACTTCTGGAATTTTATCAAATTTTCCAATCACCTAGATTTGAATATTTGACTGACAAAAAAAGTGCCCTGTGGGGCATGTACTAAATAGAGAAGCAGGAGTCTTTGTTGTCCAAATGAGGGAGTGGGGTGTTTAATTTCATTTTCAGTTTACTTTTCAAAATCGAATGTGGGAGATATTTTTCCCTGTGTGTTATATTGGTCATTAATTCTAGTCAAGCCAGAGCACTTGATTGACATCTGTAAAAATCTTGGGAAAAAAAGTTCAAATATACAGATGCAATATATTATTATGAAGGTTATTTTCAGTTCCTAAAAAATAATGACCAGTCAGGAAATTCAAAGGAATTGAGTTAATGATACCTCTCCACTCCTTTCAACGACCTTTGTCTTGATTTAAGGGTGCTGGTTTAATAGGATTTATATTAACACTGTGGTACTAATCAAACTGGCAAAGATTTTAGAAACTATAACACCCTAGTGTTGGGGTGTGTAATGAAGCAACATGTACTCTCATTCACTGCTACTGCAAAGGGGAATTGGTATAACCCTTCAGAAGGGTTATGTGGATATGTGGTGACATATCTCCAAGACGGTGTTACCAAACCGAACTTGGCAGTTTGGTACTGACATGAGGTTGTAGTGAAGAGAAGTACAGCATTTACTGCAGGGCCAAGCAAGAAGAATGGGCAGCTCATGCTCAAAAGATCCAAACTTGGACTTCCCTTGAGGTGCAATGGTTAAGAATCAGCCTGCCAATGCAGGGCACACAGTTTTCAGCCCAGGAATATCCCACATGCCACGGAGCAACTAGGCCTGTGCACCACAACTACTGAGCCTGCACTCTAGAGCCCATGAGCCACAACTACTGAGCCCTCATGCCACAACTACTGAAGCCCATGTGCCCAGAGCCCATGCTCCACAACAAGAGAAGCCACCACATCTAGAGAAAGTCCACACGCAGCAACGAAGACCCAATGCAGCCAACAATAATAAAATAAATTTAAAAAAACAAAGAGAGAAGCCACCACAATGAGAAGCCCGCACACTGCAACAAACATTAGCCCCCATCTGCCACAAATAGAGAAAGCCCATGTGCAGCAACAGAGACTCAATGTAGCCAAAAATAAATAAATAAATTTATTAAAAAAAATAAACAAGATCTTTATATAATTCCTTCAAAAAAAGAAAAAAAAGACCCGAACTCCCTGATGGCTTTCAGGGAAGGATTTTTAAAGGCAACATTTGGGGTGAGGGGTGCAGGGGGCATGAATTTCTTCTGATTGCTTGGTGGTGAGGTAACAGGGTGGTGTTTCAGGAATCTTAATTATTAACTTTCTGGTTCCAGCCAATCTGGGTCTACGGGCTTGTGGTCAGTGTGTAGTCACCATCCTCCACCTGGGTAGGGAGTCTTAGTTTCTGCATAACAGCACAAAGATTTGCGTCAGATTGTTACGTATACCATTTGAGGAGGAACTAGGACTCTGTGTTATGGCTGAACTATTGTTTAAGCTATTATTAATTTTTGTGCTTGACTGCTTTTCCTATGTTTCTGCATTCCCTCACTTTCCTAATTAGTAACTGCTTGAATCTGCTCTTTGGAACTCTGGGAAGGCCTAGGAGAGGAAAGCCTTTTTCTACAAACAAGAAACATGGAACACGGAGGGGCTTTTGTACTGGAGAGGGCCCAGCAGGGTCCTACCCGATTTCAGTGGCTTCAGTTACGGAATGAATGTTTGTGTCCCCCGAAAATTCATGTTGAAGCCCTTATTCCCAGCGTGATAGTATTTAGAGATAGGGCCTTTGGGAGATAATTAGGTCTAGATAAGGTCATGAAGGTGGGGCCACCACAATGGGATTAGCATCCTTATAAGGGCATGATGAGACTAGAACTCTGTCTGCATGCTGCATACATGCACCAAGGAAAGACTCTGTGAGGTCCTAACCAGGAAGTGGGCCCTCATGAAGAACCCAACCATGTTGGCACCCTGATCTCAGACTTTCAGCCTCCAGAACTGTGAAAAATAGATATTTATTGTTTAAGCCACCAGTCTATGGTATTCTGTTATAGCAGCTGGAGCTAAGACAGTCCCCAGTGGAGCATGCCTCTGGTATTCACAACCTGGTGTCATCTCCTCCCACAGTGTGCCCGAGCTGGCCTGAACTCATTTTACCACCATAATTCAGCCAGTTCAGGGCCTAAGCCATAAGACGGCTTAGCAGTTTCTCCCCTAGGCTACCCCGTGGGGAGACCTCCTGTGGCAAGGTCTGCTGTCCTAGCACCCCAGCCAAGCTCCGTGATCCTGTCCCAGCCTCCTTCCTACTACAGCCACAAGAGAGACCCAAACAAGACCAGCAGAAGAGCTGCCCAGCTGAGCCTAGCTGACCCACACAGCCAGGAAGGATAATAAAATGGTGGTTGTTTGACGCCATTAAGTTCTGGGCTGGCTTGATTGCAGCAACAGTTACCCAACCCAGAACATGACAGTAAAGATTGAGAGGACATGCACTGTATTTGGGGTTCTTTTTAGATGGGGAATTACAATCTATTTTTCTGTGTTTCTTTGTGATCTTTGGAGGTCTTATGTAATTGCTCCTTAGTAACTGGAAAACAGAACAAAGCACATTGTTAAAAGTGAGATGTATGTTTTTTCGCTTCCTCAGGGATGTAGTTTCATTAACAATGATATTCCTTCATGAATGTTAATTGCCCCTGCCAAGTTTTAGGCCTGTGCTGGGTGCTGGAGACAAACTGGAGACCAGGACAGAAAAGAGAGAAGCAACAGATACAGAGAAGAATGTAATGGGGGAGGGAAGGTGGCCAGGTTCAGTGGCAAATGTGGGCAGAAATAAAGATTTATGGTGAAATAAGCGAGACACGATGGACAAATGTTGTATGATTCCACTTACATGAGGTTGCTAGAATAGTCAAATCCATAGAAAAAGAAAGTGTAATGGTGATTACCAGGGAGGAGGGAATGGGGAGTTAGAGTTTAATGGGTACAGAGTTTCTGTTTCAGATGGTGGAAAGTTCTAGAGATGAACGGTGGTGATGGTTGCACAAGAATGTGTATGTGTTACTACTGAGCCTGCGCGTCTGGAGCCCGTGCTCTGCAACAAGAGAGGCCGTGATAGTGAGAGGCCCGCGTGCCGCAATGAAGAGTGGCCCCCACTTGCCGCAACTAGAGAAAGCCCTCGCACAGAAATGAAGACCCAACACAGCCAAAAATAAATAAATAAATAAAAGCTGAGCTGATGTCCTTCTTCAAAAAAAAAAAAAAAGAATGTGAATGTGTTAAATGCCACTGAATTGTATGTTTAAAATGGTTAAGTTATATGTTATGTATATTTTACCACAGTTAAAAAATATGTGTTGATTCTCCATCACTCTTTTCCACCAATATTTTTTAACCTGACTAAAAAGCACAGTCTGAAGAAAGACTAAATTCACAGTAAATCACTTAGGTCAGGCTGACATCTCCATCTTTCAGACAGGGTTAATAACTAGGTATTTTAACAGTCTCCCATTTTCTTTTTTTTTTTTTTAATTTTATTTATTTTTGGCTGCATTGGGTCTTTGTTGCTGTGTGCGGGCTTTCTCTAGTTGTGGTGAGTGGGGGCTACTCTTCGTTGCAGTGTGTGGGCTTCTCACTGCAGTGACTTCTCTTTCTGTGGAGCATGGGCTCTAGGCGCATGGGCTTCAGTAGTTGCAGCACATGTGTTCAGTAGCTGTGGTACACGGGCTCTAGAGCGCAGGCTCAGTAGTTGTGGTGCACGGGCTTAGTTGCTCCACGGCATGTGGTATCTTCCCAGACCAGGGATTGAACCTGTGTCCCCTGCACTAGCAGGTGGATTCTTAACCACTGTGCCACCAGGGAAGTCCCTCCCATTTTCCATATCCAAAAGCCTTCTGGAGTTCTGTGGCATCAAGATCTAGAAGTTGTCTTTGAGATGACAGCAAGGGAATCTGAAAGGTGACGGTGTCTGAGCTTCTGGTCTACTGAAGGAGTCTCAGTATTTGAGAAGTTCTTTTCTTCTAAAGAGAAGAATTTTGGATGGCAATTATTCCCACAAAAATTCTGTATTGCAAATCCAGAACAATCTAAATGTGGTTATTTTACCAGGAACTAGGGAAGAGGCAGGGACAGTGGTGAGTACAGACTTTTCCAGAGGCCGGGGTCTGAGGATATGAGCTGTTTGGAAGAGGGTATGGTCTTGGAAAGGGAAGCTTGTGATTAAATGGTGTTTATTTGATGTATCTTTGAGGAACTAGTAAGGATACAAGCTGAGCTAAAACTTTACAGGTTATTATTTTATTTGATTAAATCCTAACAGCAACCTTTCGAGCCAAGAAGGGGAGAAGAAAGGAGGATCTGGTCAGCTTGGGCCTCAGTCTCCTCACCTGTATGATGGGAACAATAACAATGCTGTGTCTACCATAAAGATTATTAGGACCCCAGGGAGGTCAAGTAAAATGGCAAAGAAAAAGAGGTCTTTAATGACTTTGATGGGAGTAGCTTGAGTGTGGAACCAGGGCTAGAAGCCAGGCAGTGGTAAATGAATTTAAAAATTAACAGGAATTATGTGCTCTCTCTCTCTCTCTCTCTCTTCTTGATCCTCTGGCTAGAGGTTTATCAATTTTATTGATGTTCTCAAAGAACCAGCTCTTGGTTTCTTTGATTCTCATTATTATCTTTCTGTTCTCTAGTTCATTGATTTCTGCTTTGATCTTTATTATTTCATTTTTTCTCCTTGATTTGGATTTAATTTGCTCTTTTTCTAGTTTCTTAAGGTAGAAACTGAGTTCACTGACTTGGGACCTTTCTTCTTTTCTAATATTGTCATTCAGTGCTACAAATGTCCCCCTAAGTTCTGCATTAGCAATATACCACAAATTTTAATATGTTGTGTTTTCACTTTCACTTATTTCAAAAGACTTTATAATATTGCTTCTGATTTTTTCTTTGATCCATTGCTTATTTAGAAGGGTATTAATTAATTTCCAAATATATGCAGATTTTTCAGATATCTTTCTGTAGCTGATTTTTAATTTAAATCCACTGCAGTGAGAGAACATACTTTGTATATCTTGAACTCTTTTGAATTTATTCAGACTTGTCGTATGACTCAGGATATGGTCTATCTTGGTAAATGTTCTACATGCACTTAAAAGAGTCGTATTCTGCTTGGGGTGGAGAGTTCTGTAATGTCAATTAGGTCAAGTTGGTTGATTGTTTAAGTCTTCTGTATCTTTGCTGATTTTCTATCTATGTGTTCTATCCATTCTTGAAAGGGGAATATTAAAATCTCTATAACTGTGAAATAATAGGACTTACAGTTCTATTAGTTTTTGCTTTGGGTATTTTGGAGGCACTGTTATTAGTGGCATAAACGTTTAGGGTTGGGTTTCCCTGGTAGCGCAGTGGTTAAGAATCCACCTGCCAATGCAGGGGACACGGGTTCGAGCTCTGGTCCGGGAAGATCCCACATGCCGTGGAGCAACTAAGCCCATGAGCCACAACTACTGAGCCCTTGTGCCACAACTACTGAAGCCCGCGCACCTAGAGACTGTGCTCCGCAACAAGAGAAGCTACCGCAATGAGAAGCCCGTGCACTGCAACGAAGAGTAGACCCTGCTTGCCGCAACTAGAGAAAGCCCACGTGCGGCAATGAAGACCCAATGCAGCCAAAAATAAATAAATAAATAGATACAACAACAACAAAAAAAAAGTTTAGGGCTATGTCGTCTTGATTAGCTGGCTGCTTACTATGTAATTGTCTCCAAATCATGAGCTCTTAGAACACAGTTACCAAGACGGATAAAGGATAGGAATGATCTTACAATGGGCAAAAGAGAGGATGACCCCAGCCAGGACGCTGCCTGAGGACTGCTATCCCGAACGCATCTTACGGCTCCCCAGCCATATCCCCATCTCTGGGGAAACCAGGGCCTGAAATCTCACCTCCATAGATGCTTTGGGTTCAACAGTTACTGTCTAGATATTTTTGCAAATGCCTGCGAGAGAGGAAACACTGCATCAGCACATCTTCCTCCCCAGAGAGAAGGTGCAGCTTGTGAGGGGGGTGGGACCCAAAGCTGGGAGAGTCAGGAGCATCCCAGAAAAGTGTAACCTTATCAAGGCTGGTCGGGGGTGCAGCGTGATTACCTGTGCTTAGATGTTAGTTCAGAGGCCTGGGACCCATCAATGGTGTCTCAAATTGGCTCACAACCTTCAGGCCCACCAGGACCTCCATGGGTTTTGGAAACCCAGGTGTAGCATCCCTAATGTAATGCCAACGTTTTTTCAAAACGTGAAACGTGCTTCTAATGTGGATGTGAGGATGAAGATGAGAAAAACCATTGCTAATAACCTCTTTCGTTTGTTTGTTTGTTTGTTTCTCCAAAAGCTCTGTCCCTCCCCAGAGGAGCTAAGGGTTGTCTTTGAGTCCCAGTTCAAGCTGACAGTCTGATGCCTGATCTCCAGGGTCACACTTGTTTGTGTACTTTTCTCTGGTGTTAGACTGTGTGTGTTGCAGGATATATTTTCATCATATTTATGGCAACACAAATACAACCCTAAAGCCCTCAAGATTCTGGTGTGGATTCCACAGAGCAAGATAAATAGGCCAGAGTGTTTCCTATGCTGACAGAGTGTGTAATCCAGAAAAGACATGACGTATCTCATCAAATCTGAGCCCAGAGAGTGAACGCAAAGCATTATTGTATAAACCACCAAGAAAGCAAAAGCTCTGCTCAACTGTAACAAAGTGTAAGATAGAATTGACTGTAAGATTCGTCTGATTTCAGGATGCCAAAATGTTGTTTAAAAAAATGGAAGTGGGGCTTCCCTGGTGGCGCAGTGGTTGAGAGTCCGCCTGCCGATGCAGGGGACACGGGTTCGTGCCCCGGTCCGGGAAGATCCCACATGTCGCGGAGCGGCTGGGCCCGTGAGCCATGGCCGCTGAGCCTGTGCGTCTGGAGCCTGTGCTCCGCAGTGGGAGAGGCCACAACAGTGAAAGCCCTGCGTACTGCAAAAAAAAAAAAAAAAATAGAAATGGCTCTTTGCATCAATGAAATATGATAAGTGATGTTAAGGACAGGAGTACAAGCAGTTTTCTTTTTTGACTACACTGGGTCTTCGTTGCTGTGCGCGGGCTTTCTCTAGTTGTGGCAAATGGGGACTACTCTTCGTTGCGGTGCACGGGCTTCTCATTGCAGTGGCTTCTCTTGTTACGGAGCATGGGCTCTAGGTACGTGGGCTTCAGAAGTTACAGCACACGGGCTCAGTAGTTGTGGCACGCGGGCTCTAGAGTGCAGGCTCAGTAGTTGTAGTGCACAGGCTTAGTTGCTCCGTGGTATGTGGGATCTTCCCAGACCAGGGATTGAAGCCATCTCCCCTGCATTGGCAGGCAGATTCTTAACCACCGCGCCACCAGGGAAGTCCCAAGCAGATTTATATATAAAAGGAATGCAGTTAATTTAAAAAAGTGTCCACCTTAGTCTAACTTTCAATGGTGGAAAATGAAATGTGGGATCTTGTGTTTCCCTTGGAAGAGGTGTGTTAGTAAGCAGGGATAGTATAGGAGGTGGGAAAGGTTTCAGGAGAAGATGGACTTTGATAAGGAAGCAAGCCATAACCCAAAGTATAAAATAATTATCCATGAGTCCATACTGACATAAAGAAATGATTACATAAATACGTCAACAGGTGAGGCAGGAAGAGCCAAATCTTCCATGCAGACACATCCCGAACAATTTATGGAGACACTCTGTCCTCAAGGGGGCATAATTCCTCACTCCTTGAGTGTGAGCGGCACCCAGTGATCTCCTTCCAAAGAGTGAAGTATAAAGAGGGGGAGAAAGCAACTTTACAGTGAGAAACTGGGAAGGACTCCCTCAGCCAGGTGATCAAGGTCAATGTCAACAGTGATCAGTCACATCAACAGTATGTGCCCCTGATATTATGGGATAAGAATGGTACTTGACCTCTGTTCTTCCTCCCCAAGCCTACTTGTCTAATCATGAGAAAAGCATCAGACAGATCCCAATTGAAGGACAGTCTATAAAATACCGGACCAGTACTCCTCAAAACTGTCAAAGCCACCAAAAACAAGGAAACTCTAAGAAACTGTCAAAGACCAGAGGAGCCTAAGGACACATGAGGACTAAGTGTAATATGTCATCCAGGAGGGGACCCTGGGACAGGAAAAGGATGCTGGGTGAAAACTAAGGAAATCGGAATAAACTATGGACTTCAGTTAATAATAATACATTAATACTGGTTCATTCACTGTGACAAATGTACCATACTAATGTATGATGTGTAAGATGTTAATGATAGGGGAAACTGGTGGTGGGGGAGTGTGTATATGGGAACACTGTACTATCTTCACAACTTTTCTGTACATCTCAATGTATTTTTAAATAAAAACATAATTTAAAACAAACACAGGGCTTCCCTGGTGGCGCAGTGGTTGAGAGTCCGCCTGCCGATGCAGGGGACACGGGTTCGTGTCCCGGTCCGGAAAGATCCCACATGCTGCGGAGCGGCTGCGCCCGTGAGCCATGGCCGCTGAGCCCGCGCGTCCGGAGTCTGTGCTCCGCAACGGGAGAGGCCACAAAAGTGAGAGGCCCGCGTACCGCAACAAACAAACAAACAAACAAACACACAGAACACCAGTCAGAGAGTCTGCTCTACTTTGGCACCAGGAGGGAATTGAGGACTCCACGTTTGCTGGGGTCAGGGGTGGGGGTAGGGGGACCCCCAGTAAGACCCTGGAAAGGTGCTGGTGTCATTTTAAAAGATCTTACTCTGCTTTTTCTGATTTGTCGTCCTGTCAATGTGGGGATGGATTTAGGGTGTAATGAGAAGTAAACATTTGACTCACTTGTCTGTAAATGGCAGTTTTTCCTCCAGATAAGCAGACTAAATGCATTTGCCTGAGTGCTTAATAAAAGCACGGTTTTATTAAGGGAGGCTGTGAAGCTACAGCAGACACTCCTCAGGAGCACGGACTGGGAGGGGCTTCCTCCACCGAGGTGTGGGTTTCCTCTTCATCCTCGGCGGGGGGGTGGCCCTGCGGCCAGGCTGCTTGTGTAGGCTCCCACTGCTATGGGAGCAAGCCTTCTGCCCAGGGCCAGGCTCTTCATCATGGGCTCACATATTCTCCATATCCTTGTGCCATTTCAAAATGAGGATACAAGGACAGTCTTACTTCAGGCTGTACAGGGGCCAGCATGAACTGGGGACAGTAATATGGCTACTTCTCTTCCAACCCATAAGATGGGTTCACACTACACAGTCACCGGATTAAACAAATAAGGTGTAAGAAATCATGAAAAAGGGTTCAAGTGAGTTGGGGTTATCCAGCCTTCGAGGTCAAATTCCACACAACCCATCCAAGTGGTTGCCCCGGAAATGATTGGCACTGAGCTGGTTGCTATCACAGGTGAGGTCCCTGCACATTACAGGGAGATGTTGGGGTCTCCTTGTATCCTCATGCTGGTGACTTTTATCCCAGATCTTCCTGTATTAATCAAGAAAACAAAACAAACCCCACTGCGGGCCAGATTGAAAAAATGTTCAAAACTGTCTGTCATACATATGGTGCGTTTTCCCCTAGGTTGGAAAAAGTTTTATCATGGGATTTTAGGAAAGAAAATAAAGCAGAATCAAAAGAAACAATTTACTTCTACTTGGAAAGGCAAGCAGTTACCTGCCTGTCCCTGAGTGTGGTCTGCACAACTCATCCTTCATTCTAAAGCATTCTTCAGCTTGGTGCTTCTTTTTCTCTTCTGATTCACTGCCTTTTGTTCTTTATTATGCTTTTTTAAAGCAACATGTAAGGGGCTTCCCCAGTGGCGCAATGGTTGAGAGTCCGCCTGCCAGTGCAGGGGACACGGGTTTGTGCCTCGGTCCGGGAGGATCCCACATGCTGCGGAGCGGCTGGGCCCGTGAGCCATGGCCGCTGGGCCTGCGCGTCTGGAGCCTGTGCTCTGCAACGGGAGAGGCCACAACAGTGAGAGGCCCGCATACTGCAAAAAAAAAAAAAAAAAAATAAAGCAACATGTAAGAAAGGCACAAAGCCACCTCATCTCTGGAGTATAGAGAAGCTATTCTGCATATCAAGTTGATCAAATCTGGCAAGAGCTCTGATCTCTTGGCCCCCCAGCCTGGGTTTATTTTAAGTGCAGTTATATAATAACCTAGCCCAACTGACCCAGGGTGTGTTTTACAAAACCCTTGTTTTATTTGCTGCCTCTCCAGGCTCAGGCACTTCTAAAAGAGTTTAGGACATAATTTCTTTTGAAAGAATATGAGGTGGTACTGGCTCCAAAATGAAAGTGTTCAGAAACCAGGAGATAATGCTCAGCCATTGCATCAGTCAGGGGATGAGGCTTACGACTGGGGAGGGCAGGGTGCCCAGCACAGGCCAGCCTAGTGTTAAAGTCTTTGGTACATGCTGTTGGTAAACAGCGTTAAGTCACCCTTCTGGGAGTTTATAGGAGATGCCTTTGTTCATTGGGAACTTTTAGCATTTATATTATTTTTCTGTATTTTCCTTCTTTTAAAACAACCTCCCATTTAAGAGCAACCACAACAAAAATGCATTCATTTTAGAGGTGAAATAATCTCAGAGGTGAAATGCTGTTGAGTGGAACTGCACTCTTTTCCCTCTCTATCATTTCATACATCCCCACTTACAATGCCTGGCATGGAGCAGGCACTCATGAGACGTTGGTATTCACAAGGTTGACTTCCAGTGGGAGGATGCAGGAGGATAGAAAAGAATGACAATCATTCACGTATCCAGTCAACACATAGCCACTGGAAGGCTTGCTTCAGGCCAGGCCCTCTGTGGGGATGGGGGTATGTTGATGCTGGTCCCCACAGACAGTGTGCTGCTTATACTGACTCTGGGAGGTGTGTGCCCTCTTGTGCATTATTTAGTCCATCTAAGCCTGTTTCTATATCTGTATAATGGGTCCAATGTATATATCTGAACTAGCTTGGACCTTTGTCTTAATACCCCACTTAGATGATTAGCCTTACAACGGATGCTCTGCTGGCCATATGCTGGCACTTTCAGTGGATACTCCCAGGGAGCTCCCAAACCAGGATCAGAAGGTCTAACCAGGATCAGAAGGTCTAACACACACACATTAGTGGAAGTCACTGAATAACCGTAGATGGTGCAGGAAGAGAGCCTGGTCTGAGGACTGAGAGTGAAGTAGCCTTTAAAGAGACTGCCAGTGCCTCTGCCCTGGAGCACAACACCAGAAAGAAGGAGAAAGAAGAAGCTAGAGATGGATAGCAGGGACCCGTGGAGAAGGCAAATGGGTGGCAGAGGGCACTGAAGCTGGGCTCGGGTTTGCTCCCTCATCAGCTGGTAAGAAGGTTTCTGTTCTGGTCACATTGTGAGCAAGAAGACCAAGCAGCAGATCATCTTGTCTGTGTCTCAGGCACTGGCGGGAGAGCTTCAAAGACGGTAAAGATGAACTCATGACAGAAAGCCAGCCATGATGACGTGGATGTAGGGCTGAGGCATTTGGGTGAATAGCCTCACTTTGCTCACCCCTGGGTCACTGGGTAGTGGGTCTTGATATTTCTTGAGTTCTAGGAAGTTTAAAAGCCATTCCTTTTTTTTTTTGGCCATGCCACACGGCTTGCAGGATCTGTTTCCCAACCAGGGATTGAACCTGGGCCCCGGCAGTGAAAGCACCAAGTCCTACCCACTGGACAGCCAGGGAATTCCCTAAAAGCCATTCTTGTGCTGGAAGAGGTCCTCTTCTTCTGAACCAAGTGTTAATTTCCCCCAGGGGAAGAGCAAGGCAAGTGGGCTGAACCAGGACTTCACTCAGCAGGACCACCTGAGACTGGAATCTAGGCATGGCCATTTCATGGCACATGTCCCCAGGCCAGATAGCCAACCTCTGAGCACCCATTTCCTCACCTGCAAAATGGGAATAACAGTATCAACCTCTTTGGACTGTAGGAAGAATTCAGCAAGCCATTCTGCATGAAGTGTCTGGAGCACCCAGCGCATGGTGGTTTAGAGAATTTATTCCCTCTTGCCTTTATCCTGTCCTTCACTGCTGCTTCCAGATGGCCTTCCCAGTGACCTCCCAGGGGTGCAGCTTTTTCTCACTTTGCTTTAGGTTCCTTTCTTTCATACGTTCTCCAGAATGAAATTAAACTTTTCCTCTTCAGAGTCTCATAATGTAGCACTTCTCAGAATCTGCTCTGGGTTATAATTATCTTATTCATGAGCCATCTCCTCTCCCTACACAGGAACCCCTCTAGGGAACTGTGATATGAGAAAGAGTATTATCTGGTCTTTGTCTCCAGTTCCAGGCAGAGAGCTTCAAAATTCTTGGAATTTCCGGAGCAACAGGAGTATCTTCGTTATGCTGCTGGGGTGCCTCATGGTGGTCCCTTAATAGCTGCAGGATGGGATCTGGTCACCAGAAAAGCCAGCCACATGACTAGAGGGTGGGGACTTTCAGCTGCCTGACCTTCAGGGAGGGGAAGTAGACTGGAGACTGAGTTCAATCACATGGCCAGTGATTTAACCAACCTTGCCTACACAATGAAGCGCCAATAAAACTCTGCATGTGGAGGTTCCATGGCGCTTCCTGGTTGATGAATGCATTGATGTGCCAGAAAGGTGATGCGCCCTGACTCCGTGGGGAGAGGGCATGAAACTTCTGCATTTGGGACCCATCCAGAATTCAACCCATATGTATCCTTTATTTTAAAAAATTGTAAGTTTAGTGCTTTTCTGAGCTCTGTGTGTCATTCTAGCAAATTATCAAAACTGTGGGGGTCATGAAAATTCCTGAATTTTCCCAAAGCACAGGTGACCTGAGGACCCCTGAAATGCAGCTGGTGTCTGAAGCGGGGGCAGTCTTGTGGAGACCTTTGCCCTTAATCTGTGAAATTTGTGTGTACTCCAGGGGGTTAGTGTCAGAATTGTACTGCAGTACACCTGGCTGGGGTGGAAGAGGAACAGGAAGAGATTCATGTGTTAGTAGACTGTCTTCCAAATCAGGAACTGAATAAATATAGGTTGAACTAAGAAGAGTTGACTTAATATTTTATATCCATATCAACATTGTTATTTCTTTGGCCTTCCTCTGATTTGGGGCAACCCCTAATATTGGGGTCTTGGTGGCAGATAGAGCCTGGCTCCCCCCACAAATGCTGAAAAGGTCAGTCTCACTGTGGCCAGGTCAGGATCAACCAATCAGGCACACTCATCTTTGACTCTGAATCAGGAGCAAATCTCTCTGATAGAAGAAACATCCATCTTCCCAGGGTAACAATAATGCCACTGGGAGTATGCAGCAGCCAGTGCCATTGGGACAAGCTACAATAACTAGTATTCAGCTGGACAGCAACAGTGTATTCATCTACCTTGTTTCCTATGGGGTGATTTTTTGGTCCCTTTGATTAAAGTTTTGTTCATTTTTTTATTCTGTTTTGTTTCCCTGCTCTCTTGGAAACCATGTACTCTATTTCTACTCTTTCATAGTTACTCTTGAAATTTTGCCACACATATATAATTGGGATTTATCCCAGGGATGGAAGGATTTTTTCAATATCTGCAAATCAATCAATGTGATACACCACATTAACAAACTGAAGAATAAAAACCATATGATCATCTCAATAGATGCAGAAAAAGCTTTTGATAAAATTCAACATCCATTTATGATAAAACTCTCCAGAATGTGGGTGTAGAGGGAACATACCTCAGCATAATAAAGGCCATACATGACAAACCCACAGCAAACATCATACTCAATGGTGCAAATCTAAAAGCATTCCCTCTAAGATCAGGAACAAGATAAGGATGCCCCTCTTTCCCACTTTTATTCAATATTGTTTTGGAATTCCCAGCCACAGCAATCAGAGAAGAAAAACAAATAAAAGGAATCCAAACTGGAAAGGAAGAAGTGAAACTTCACTGTTTGCAATGACTATACATTGAAAATCCTAAAGATACCACCAGAAAACTACTAGAGCTCATCAATGAATTCAGTAATGTTGCAGGATACAAAATTAATATACAGAAATCTGTTGCATTTCTATACGCTAACAAGGAAACATCAGAAAGAGAAATTAAGGAAACAACCCCATTTACCATTTCATCAAAAAGAATAAAATATCTAGGAATAAACCTACCTAAGGAAACAAAACCTGTACTCAGAAAACTATAAGACACTGATGAAAGAAATGGAAGATGACACAAACAGATGGACAGATATAACATGTTCTTGAATTGGAAGAAACAATATTGTTTAAATGACCATACTACCCAAGGCAATCTAGAGTCAATGCAATCCCTATCAAATTACCAATGGTATTTTTCACAGAACTAGAACCAAAAAAATTTTTTAAATTTGTATGGAAACACAAAAGACCCTGAATAGCCAAAACAATCTTGAGAAAGAAGAATGGAGCTGGAAGAATCATATTCTCTGACTTCACACTATACTATAAAGCTACATTAATCAAAACTGTATGGTACTGGCACAAAAACAGACACATAGATCAATGGAACAGGATAGAAAGCCCAGAAATAACCCCCTGCACTTATGGTCAATTAATCTACAACAAAGGAGGCAAAAATATACAATGGAGAAAAGACAGTCTCTTCAATAAGTGGTGCTGGGAAAACCTGACAGCTCCATGTAAAATAATGAAATTAAAACATTCTCCTGGGACTTCCCTGGTGGTCCAGGGGTTAAGACTCCATGCTTCCACTGTAGGGGGCATGGGTTTGATCTCTGGCTGGGGAAGTTCCCCATGCTGCCTGTGCGGTGTGGCTGAAAAAACAAAGAAAAGAAAAAAAGAACATTCTCTAATACCATATAAAAAAATAAACTGAAAATGCATTAAAGACCATAAAAGACCAGACACTATAAAATTGTAAGACCAGATACGATAAAACTCCTAGAGGAAAACATAGGCAGATTGCTCTCTGACATAAATTGCAGCAATATATTTTTTGAATCCATCTCCTAACATTAATAAAAGCAAAAAGAAACAAATGGCTAATTAAACTTAAAAGCTTTTGCACAGAAAAGGAAACCATAAACAAAATGAAAAGACAACCTACAGACTAGAGGAAAATATTTGCAAATGATGCAACCCACAGGGATTAATTTCCAAAATATACAAACAGCTCATACAGCTCAATATCAAAAAAACAAACAACCCAATCAAAAAATGGGCAGAAGACCTAAATAGACATTTCTCCAAAGAAGACATACAAATGCCCAACAGGAACATGAAAAGATGCTCAACATCACTAATTATTAGAGAAATGCAGATCAAAACTAAAATGAGGTACCACCTCACACCAGTCAGAATGGCCATCATCAGAAAGTCTACAAATAATAAATGCTGGGGAGGGTGTAGAGAAAGGGAAGCTTCTTACACTGTTGGTGGGAATAAATTGGGTGCAGTCACTATGGAGAACAGTACAGAGGTTTCTTAAAAAACTAAAAATAGAGTTACCATATAAGCCAGCAATCACACTCCTGGGCCTATATCCAGAAGAGACGAAAACTCTAATTCAAAAAGATACATGCACCCTAACGTTCATAGCAGCACTATTCACAATTGCCAAGACATGGAAACAACATAAGTGTCCACCAACAGATGAATGGTTAAAGAAGATATGGTACATATACACAATAGAATATTACTCAGCCATAAAAGAGAATAAAATAATGCCATTTGCAGCAACACGGATGGACCTAGAGATTATCATACTAAGTGAAGTAAGTCAGACAGAGAAAGACAAATATCATATGATATCACTTATATGTGGAATCTAAAAAAATGATACAAATGAACTTATTTATAAAATAGAAATGGACTCATAGACATAGAAAACAAATTTACAGTTACTAAAGGGGAAAGTTGGGGAGGGATAAATTAGGAGTTTGGGATTAAGATACACATCACTATATATATAAAATATATAAACAACAATGGCCTACTGTATATAGCAAAGGGAACTATATTCAATACCTTGTAATAACCTATAATGGAAAAGAATCTGAAAAAGAATATATATATATATTCAGCTATATATATACATATATACAATTGAATCACTTTGCTGTACACCTGAAACTAATACAACATTGTAAATCAACTATACTTCAATTAATATATATATTATATATAAATATTAATATATATATTATATATAAATATAAATATATATAATTTAACAAAGTCTGAATTTGATATCAGGATGCCTGTCTATACAAGGACCTTAGAAGACTTAAACTTCAATCACTTGTCTTAACTTCTATGCCTTCATTGTCCTATATTTTAGTTCAATCCTTTATTTTTAAACTTACAATTAGCCATTTATTATTATTATCATTATTAACAAATAATGCTAGTTTAGATTTTACCTTTGGGCTCACAATTCCTCTTTGCATCTCACACCATCTTTCTGGGATAATTTTCCTTCCTTCTGAATGATATCCTTTACATGTTCCTTTAGGGTTGTGCCTGCTGGTAGTAAACTCTTGATGCTTGCTTTAATGAAAATGTCTTCATTTCATCCTTGTTTTGAAAAATAATTTTGCTGGGTATGCAATTTCAGGTTGACAATATTTTTCCAGCATTTTGATGATGTTACTCCACTGTTTTCTAGCTTTTATTGTTGTTTTTGAAAAATTTACTCTCAGTCTAATTGTATTGTCTTTTGTAGGTGACCTGTCTTTTTCCCAGACTACTTTCAAATCTCCTTGTCTTTGGTTTTCTGCAGTTTTACTATGATGTGTATATGTATTGATTTTATTTGTTTTTGCTTGGTATATTTTATACTTCTTATCTCTGTGGATTTATGTCTTTCATCCAATTCTGCAATAGTCTCAACCATTACCTCTTTGGCTAGTGCTTTATTTCATTCATTCTCTCCTTATGGAACTCCAAATAAACATATGTTCAAATATCTCATTTTATTATCCATATTTCTTAATTTTTTTTCATTTCCTTGTCCATCTCTTTATGCTGCCCTTTAAACAATATCATCAGAGCTATCTTCTAGTTCATTAATTTTTCTTATCTGTTTCTAAACTGCCATTTACATGTATTTCACATACCATACAATTTACCCATTTAAAGTCTATAATTCATTGCCTTCTAGTATATTCACAGAGTTGTGCAACCATCACCACAGTCAATTTTAGAACCTTTTCATCAACCCTAAAAAAAACCCATACCCATTAACAGTCACTCCCTATTTCCCCCAATCCCCCACTCACCTGCCCTAGGCAACCACTAATCTACTTTATGTCTCAATAGATTTGCTTCATCTGGACATTCATCTAAATGTAATCATATAATATGTGGTCTTTGGTGAGTGGCATCTTTCACTTAGCATAATTCTAACCTGTCTTTTAAGTCATCTGTTAAATTCTTCACCTCAACAATTGTGTTTTAAATTTCTATAAGCTCTATTACTCCCTTTTTCAGTTTGCCTAATCTTTCGATAGTTTTTGTGATTTTGTCATTACTTCTTCAAGCATTCCATACATAATTATGTTATTTTCTGATAATATCTAGCAGAATGATTTAGAACCTCAAGTTTTTGAGGTTCTAAATCTGCTTCTGCTCATTCTTACTGAGGGTAGTTTGTTTCTTTGAATATTTGGTGATCTTTGATTAGAAATAAATGTTTAATTTACCTTAGTTTGTGGAAAATCTAAGGTTTTAAATCCTCAAGAGAAATTGCATATGCTTTGCTGGGAGTCAGGGGTGCTAGAGACCACAGGGTCTCCTTTCAAGGGTCTGGCTTACAGTAAGAGCCTTGGTTTCATTCTATCCCCTTTGCTAAAAACAATGTTGATAATGGCATGTGCCCCCCTGCCTTTTGTGTGTTAGGGTGGGGGTGCTGACCCTCACCCCTTCAGGCTGCAGCCCTGGGTATGTGCGATGTATTTCTGTGCATGGCATGACGTATATGGGCTTTCCTTTACTACTACGTGTCCAGCAATGCACAGAAGTTCTATCTTATCTAGTTTATCTACAGGGGAAGGGACGCTCAGAGCACCTAGTTTGCCATTCTACTACCTCTTCCTGGAAACCCCCGGCCTGCTTCTGTTTCTGCCCTTCTGCCCTGATTCTCTAGCTTTATTGTGAATCTTGAGTCTACAAAATAATCCCCTCCCTCATTCCATTTCCTGTGTGGATCTCCAAAGTCCAATTCTATTTGCCCACAACTGAGAAAACTGACTGGTAGAATAGCTTCTTAGTAATAAGAATGAAATTTGTGAGAACCAGCAGTTGCCCTGCCATGCTCTGAGGGTTTTATGTATGTTAATTCCTGTAGTCATCACAACCTTCCCATTTTACAGATAAGAAAACTGAGGCACAAAAAGAAGGACTCAGGGCCCATTTGGGATTCAGCAGAAAAAGTCCTGTTTTTCGAGGAACTGGCTGCAAACACCCAGGAATTCATAAAGCCCTGACCTGGCCTTTCTGGCATGTTGTGTGCAGCAGCGAGCCTTGGCAGTGAGTCTGGGGTTCTCTGAGTTTTTTTGCTGGTTGAAAAAAACCCAAGTTCTAACTCAAGAGTGGAGAGTTTCCTTGACCGCGTCTGTGTGGACAGGCTAAAAAATGAATGTTACAGTGGCTGCAAACACACGATTCAAGTGGTTTTGCTGCATTTTCAGCTTGACTGGGTAACTCTGAGAACAGACTCAAGATCCTACCTTTGGCTTGATCCAACAGAAGCATGAAATTGATGGCCAAGTGTGAATAAGTAGCCAGCTGTGTTCTGAGCCTCTAAATGACACCGTGTGGGGACTGGTAGGAGTGGGGCAATTGCTTCAGGGAGGAGAGCTCTGTTCTACGGATGAGACCCCTCTTCACGCCCTGTCTGAGGACATGCTCTCTCCTGGCTGCTTTCTTAAAAATGAAGCCATGTTGTTTTTAATTATAACCATGTATTAAGCTCTTACCCTGTGCCAGGCACTATGCTTTAAAAAAGCTGCTTTTACAGACTTACTTGCTTCACACACATACCTCTTTTACTCCTCAGAACGACCCTGTAACATCAGCACTATTATTCTCCCATGTCATGAATGAGAACACCAGGGCTGGGGGCAGTGACTTTCCCGACACTCCACAGCCAGAGGGGTTCTCAGCTCTCAGGGCAGCAGAGCCTTCCTGGGCCTCTCCCCATCCTTCCCAGGGGTGTCCCTTCAGCCTGTTTTCTTTACCACTGAGCCAGATGGGCCCCCTATGGGCAGGTGAGTCACAACCCAAGGACAAAAAGCTAGCTCGTGTCCCAGGGCACCCAGTGTGTGTTTTCTCCCCTCCCGTGTGGATCTGGTCACCAAGGAGCCTACGCGCTGGATTTTCTCAGAACCACAGAAGGAACCAGCTGGGTCGTGCGCTCCTGGGTCTGGGCTTAGAGGGCTTTTACCTTTACTGCTTCCCAGCTGGAATTCACCAGGTGCTGCCGGAAGGGCCCGAAACCTGAAACCAAAGAAAGCCTGGTTTCCTCAGGCCATGCCTTGGGCCGCGGTGTCTCTGCTTCTGTGCTGCTCCCCACACCTCCTTGGGGACCTCTTGTGATTCCCTGGGCCATCAAGGACTCCACACACCCCCTTTCTTGTGGAGGCTTGCAACCTTGCCCGTCTGGAAGCATTTTCCAAGTCCTCTTGTGTGAGGCATTGTAGGGGGGCCCTAAAGGAATGTGGGGCTGATCCACCACCAAGTAGGAGGGCTCGAGAAGGTGTGAGCACACATGTCCAGTTAAAATGCATGCTGTGTAGAGGGACCAGAAACACACCCATGTGAATATGCCCAGTTGTCTGTTAACAAAGGTGCAAAAGCAATTCAATGGAGAGGGACAGCCTTTTAACAAATGGGGCTGGATAAATCAGACACCTACCTAAAGGCAAAAAAAATGGATCCCTCAGCCCGCACTGTATACAAAAATTAATTCAAAATTGATCATGGACTTAAATGCAAAAACTAAACTTATAAAACTTTTTGGGGAAAAAAAAAGGGAGAAAATCCTGGGACCTAGTGTTAGGCAAAGAGTCCATAGACTTGACACCAAGTGCGTGATCCATAAAAGTAAAAACCGATAAAGTGGACCTCATCAAAATGAAAACCTTTTGTTCTGCAAAAGACCCTGCTGAGAGGATGAAAAGATACTCTGCAGACAGTTGTAAATCACATATCTGACAAAGGCATTGTATGTAAATCGTATAAGAAAACTCTCAAAACTCAACTTTAAAAGACAGTCTAGGGACTTTTCTGGTGGCGCAGTGGTTAAGAATCCACCTGACAATGCAGGAGACATGGGTTCGAGCCCTGGTCCGGGAAGATCCCACATGTCACAGAGCAATTAAGCCCATGAGCCACAACTACTGAGCCTGCACTCTAGAGCCCACGAGCCACAACTACTGAGCCCGCATGCCACAACTACTGAAGCCTGCGCGCCTAGAGCCTGTGCTCTGCAACAAGAGAAGCCACTGCAGTGAGAAGCCTGTGCACCACAACGAAGAGTAGCCCCCGCTTGCCACAACTAGAGAAAGCCCGCATGCAGCAATGAAGACCCAACGCAGCCAAAAATAAAAAATTATTTAATTAAAAAGAAAAAAAAGACAGTCCAGTTAGAAAACGGGCAAAAGACATGAAGAAACATTTCACTGAAGAGGATATACAGGTGGCAAATAAGCACATGAAAAACTTTTCAACATCATTAGCCATCAGAGAAATGCAAATTAAAATCACAATGAGGGCTTCCCTGGTGGTGCAGTGGTTGAGAGTCTGCCTGCCGATGCAGGGGACACGGGTTCAAGCCCTGGTCTGGGAGGATCCCACATGCCACAGAGCAACTGGGCCCGTGAGCCACAACTATTGAGCCTGCGCGTCTGGAGCCTGTGCTCCGCAACGAGAGGCCGCGATAGTGAGAAGTCCACGCACAGCGATGAAGGGTGGCCCCCGCTCGCCGCAACTCGAGAAAGCTCTTGCCAGAAACGAAGACCCAACACAGCCAAAAATAAATTAATTAATTTTTTAAAAAGCCATAAAATCACAATGAGATGTCACTACACTTCTCTCAGGGTGGCTAAAATAGAAATACTGGTAACACCCAAAGCTGAAAAGGATGAAGAAGAACTAGGTCACACATACATTGATGGCGGGAATGTAATGGTACTGCCACTCTGGGAAATGGTTTGACAGTTTCTTTAAAATTGAAAGTGGACTTCCAAGCACTTGCACTGCTGGACATTTACCCCAGAGAAATGAAAACTTTTTTTCACACAGAAACTTGTACACAAATGTTCACTGCAGCTTTATTTGTAATAGCTCATAGCTAGAAACCAACTCAATATCCTTCAGTGAGTGAAAGGTTAAATAAACTGTGGTTCATCTAGATCACAGAATACTACTCAGCAGTGAAAAGAAAAAAGTAGAAACAACCCAAGTGTCCATCAACTGATGAATAAACAAAATATGGTATTACCCATACAATGGCATATTATTTGGCAATAAAGAGAAGTGTTATGTTACAACATGGATGAACCTTGAAAACATGCTCAGTGAACGAGGCCAGTCACAAAACTGTATGATTCCATTTATGTGAAATGTCCAGAAGTGACAACCTATAAAGACAGAAAGTAGATTAGTGGTTGCCTAGAGCTTGACTCTGTGTGTGTGTGTGTGTGTGTGTGTGTGTGTGTGTGTGTGCGCGCGCACGTAGTGGGGGAGTGGGGATGAGGATTAGGGAGTCGAGTTTCTTTTTGGGGTAATGAAAATATTCTCAATTGACGGTGTTGAGAAACGCATAACTCTGTGACTACTAAAAGCCATTGAACTGTATGCTTTAAATGAGTGAATTGTATAGCATGAGAATTATATCTCAATAAAGCTGTTAAAAAATTGCTTTAAAAGTGAAGGAGGGCTTCCCTGGTGGCACAGTGGTTGAGTTACCCAAAAAAAAAAAAAAAAAAAAATAGAAGGAATTATTGGTATAAACAACTTGGAAGAAGCTCAAGGGAATTATGCTGAGTGAAAAAAAGCCAATCTCAAAAGGATACATACTGCATGATTCCATTTACATTGGGCTGGCCAAAAAGTTCATTCGGGTTTTTCCATACGCTCTTATGGGAAAACCTGAACGGACTTTTTGGCCAACCCAATACAATATTTGTAAATTATAATTTACATCTATAAACATAATTCTAGAGATGAAGAACAGATTAATGGTTACCAGGAGTTAGAGATGGGGGAAAAGGGTAGGTGTGGCTATAAAGGAGTAGTTCGAAGGAGCCTTGTGATGTTGGTACAGTTATTTATCTTGATGGTGGTGGTTACACAAAGCTACACACGCGATAGTACCACATAGAGTTATGCATGCATGTGCACACACACACATACACACACACACAATTGGATATTATACCAATATCAGTATCTTAGCTTTGATATTGAAGATGTTAACATTGGAGGAGGCTGGGTAAAAGATGCAGAGGACCAGTCTATACATTTTTTTTGCAAATTCTTGTGAATCTATAATTATTTCAAACTTAAAAGTTTAAAAAAGTGTGAGATTTGGTCCAGCGTTTCTCAAATGCTAATACACATGTATATCTTATTAAAATGTAGAATCTGATTGGGCAGGTCTGGGGTGATGCTGGAGATTCTGAATTCCTAACAAGCTCCCCAGTGGTACTGATGCTACTGGCCCTTGGACCACACTTGGAATAGCAAGGCTTTAAACAACAACTAGGATCAGAATACAGAGGGGGGAGAGAAGACGGGTGGAGGTGGTTAGGGAAGTCTCCTGGAGGAGGTGGCGGTGACCCAGGACTTCATGGGGGAGGAGGAGGCAGAGAGGTTGGAGGGGCTGAGCCTGGGCATGGTGAGACCCAGGAGAGGCCTCACTCTGGGAAGGAGCTTCTGGATGAGGTGTGTGGATGGAAGGGCTTGTTCCTAGAACTGGGAACACTTATTTACACTGTGTACTATTATATAATTTAATTGCAATGAAGATTTCTAATAAAACACAGTTAAACAGAATTTTGCTTTGGGGAGGACAGCAAACCTCCTCTGAGACTAGCTTAGGAAATGTTTCCTGCTGCCTGGGGAGAAGGACACCATCACCCTCTCAGTGTTGCAGCTGCTTATTTTTACGGCACCCACACCATGCAGTGACCCCGCCAAAGCTCAGGCCGTGGCGCAACAGCAGCCAAGAGTGGTCAGAGACCTCAGTGTCTGGGTTCAGGCTTCTGTTGTTGTATCTCAGCCCCACCACTTAGCAGCTGGGTGACGTTGAGCAAGTTACTTAGCTTCAGTGCCTTGATTTTCTCATCTGTAAAATGCACACCAATTATAATAATCTAAAAGGGCTGTTGTTCAGATTAAATGAATAAAACGGAGCATTTGCAATACTGCCTCAAACACAGGAAGCAGTGCCAGCGTTCTCCTTCATAGTTGTTATAGTCACATACCTCCTGGGACCTCCGGACAGATTAAACAATGCCATGTACAGCACATATTGTTTCCAGAAGCTGGTAGATGCTAAACAAATGCTAAATCCTTTTATACTGTCTCTCTGGGCAGTGTGGGATGGGCTACAGCTAGACCCTCACTCTGCCCTGATTCTCTCTGATCATTTGATGCCACCATTTCTCAGCCCCAAACCCCCTGCCTGGGCACCGTGCCTATCAGTCAGGGGCCCTGTCCTTACTTTTCCATGTTGAGATTTCATGTGTACTTTAGGCCTCTATTTCTCTCTCCAGAAATTGAGAGGTCTGTACTGGTATGTATGTGTGTGTATATATATATCTGCATATATATATAGAAAGAGATTTATTATAAGGTATTGGCTCATGTGATTATGAGCCACAGGCTGGAGACCCAGGAAAGCCAGTGGAGTAAATTCCAGTCCAAGGCTGAAGGCCCAAGACCCAGGAGCACCAGTTTGAGGGCAGGAGAAGACTAATGTGCCAGATCATGCCTTCAGACAGAGAATTCAACCCTCCTCTGCTTTTTTATTCTATTCAGACCCTATTCAGACCCTTAATGGCTTAGATGAGGCCCACCCACACTGGAGAGGGCGCTGCTTTACTGAGCCCACCAATTCAAATGCTAAGCTCTTCCACAAACACCATCACAGACACACCCAGATAACGTTTAACCAGATATCTGGGCACTCCGTGGCCCAGTCAAGTTGACACATGAAATTAACCATCACAAGCCCTTTAGGATGGTGTGCCTAGGAGGGGGGACCAGGACCCTGGGGGCCCCTTGCTTCATCTCTCCTTCAGTGTGGCCCATGCACAGAGCTCAACAGTTCCTGCCTGGCCCCTGTAGGGGAGGTCAGCCGCTGTCAAGTGGGCCTGTGACTGGTGGGCTCACTTCAGGGTGGGCACTGGGCTGCAGCTAGAGGTGACTTTCTCCAGCTCAGCTTTACCTGGAACCCAGCTGACGTTTTGAGTTCCATCTATCTGATTCCCGTGATGTATTTCTCAAATCATCAGATTCTGAGATGGGGAGGAGCTACGATTAAATACCTACCTCTGAAACCTCACCTCCACCCCAAACCCCGGACCTCAGGTCTTTAGAGCAGGAGTCAGTTCTGGAGAGGGCTGTGCCTCTGAAATTCTGGAACATCTGGGTCTAGAGCACTAGCAAGTTTGACTCACAAAGGGTGAAACTTTCTCAGGGGATAGAAAAGTTTGTGACACGATGTCCCAGGAAGCTAGTGGTGTTTTCTGACTTTGACTGAATCTTATAGAATAAATAAGACTGGAGTTGCCGAGCAAAAAAGAAAAAGAAAAAAAAGGAAAATACTGAGATTAAGGAAAAATCACTGAGAAATCAGGTACCTCCTGGGATGACTGTAGGAATACTAAAAATGCAGTGACACCAGAAAACATCACATGCTGCTTTAGAATCCTATTCAGATCAGTGTATGCAGATCATTTCTTATCTGTTTTCAATTAGGCAAAACAACTCAGCAAATGAAGGTTTGAAGCTCTTGTTTTGCAGGGTCAAACCTTACACTTTAAACTTGGCAGGCCCTCGAGGGGAACTTGTGAAAAGGGGCTGGAGAAATCTCTTGGAATCAAGAGAGGCCCTCTGGAGGGAGGCAGGTTTTCTCACTCTCCCATCGTCATCGTTTGGTGCCAGTCCGAATGTCTTGATCTTAAGGCAGTTTGTCAGAGCCCTTGTTCCCCCACCATCTGTCTACGTGCCAATTGTCTTGGCGAGATTTACACGTGAAGTAAAACCAATTAAACGAAAAGACTGCCCTTAGCAGCTCAGAGCATTTTTAATAAAGGAAGGCCACACTCTGGAAGCCAGTGAGCATTCCCAAATCGCAGCTGATTATCAGGTACTTCATTAAACAATCCAGAGTTTGCCAGCAAACCACAAGTTGACAGGACAGAGGCAGGGGTTGATGTGAGTCTAAGGCTTGCCCTGGTGCTTCAATATTCATA
The DNA here is from genome assembly GCF_003031525.2 of Neophocaena asiaeorientalis asiaeorientalis. NCBI lineage: Eukaryota > Metazoa > Chordata > Mammalia > Artiodactyla > Phocoenidae > Neophocaena > Neophocaena asiaeorientalis. Next base: position 1,154,149 of record NW_020175700.1, on the reverse strand, counting down.
TTTCATTTGTGACAAGTGTCACATTTATCAGGGGTACAGTTTCCTTAGGAATTCAAGGGTAATCTGAACCAATCTCTAATACCCAAAATAACACAAATGAGAACAAGGGAGATAAAAGGTTTTCGAAAGAACTTTCTTTTTCTCAGAAGGTTAACAGGAGTTTGATTATAGTCTGAAAATATTAAGATAGGTAACTTTCAATTTTCCACACACACAGCAACCCTTCTCGCTTCAATGTTTCCTTCATCCAACACAATTCAAAAAACTTAAAATATGCCAAATGTGTCTGACTAAAAATAAAGAGCTTTGTGAAGAAATCAAGCCCTCCAGGGACCAGCTGTGACAACGACTGGGGGTGTCTGGGGTTGATTTTGAATGTGCTGGTGAAAGGCAGGAGTGGGTGGCTACCATTCCTTCTGAGTTGACCTTCTGGGGTTCAAAGTCTCTAACTGGTGGCTCTCAGAGGGTGCTTAGAGTTCCCTGGGTGGCTAAAAGCCCTCTAGTTTTGTAGGGGAGCTATGTGCCCCTGTCGGGGTGTGCACTGTAGATGGACTGTCTCAGCCTTTTTAGGCTCTGTTCTTTCTGAGTCCCCTGCTCCCCCTTCCTTGCTATGCAGCTGTACCCCAGTGGATGCCACATGGGCCCCAGACTCGGACAGACGGCGCCAGCCTCTGCCTCCCCCCTGATGGGCTGAAGGACAAGGTCTGAGCCTAAGCCACATGTGGGCACCTACTGTGTATGCCACTCAAGGGTTATTTGAAGTGAATGACAGGACAGAAACAGAAAAGCCTCTCTGTCCCGTTTTTTTTTTTTTTAATAGGGCATAGCAGGAAGTTAGCTCCATCTGGAATTATTGGAACCACCAGTTGCCACTCTTTTTTCCCCATGAGGGAACTTTATGACCAGGATCAGGCAAGTGCGCATTCCATGGTCAGGCTCAAAGCAGCAGCAAGTGGGAAAGCAGAAAAGTCGTCTTACCAGTCACCACCACGCAGCTGGACTGGGAATCCATGAAACCGGAGTTGGGAGGGCGCTTCTGCGCTTGCGCGGGTCAGAGGCCTGGCCCTGGGCGCTCCGAGCGCCGCGCGCCCCTCCCGGCTGGTCGCGGGCCTCCCGCTGGGGTGGGGACCAACCACCCCGCCCCGCAGCGTTTTGGGGGCCCTGAAAGACTGAAGACTCTGGGGTGGGGTGGGGGGGTGGAGGGTGTAAGACAACCCCCCTCCGAAAGCAGAAATAGCCAGCTCAGGACGCACAGGCTGCGGCAACAGAAAAGTAGTAGGTCGGAGCGCCATCAGGGTCTTTCTGGCCACTTGGGGGCGGGGTCATTTTGTTGGTCGGTGTGTTCGAACGTGAGCCACGAGTCTGGCGACCAACTGTCTCAGTTTGCCTGGGACTGGGATAGGACGAGGGCTAAAAGGTGCTGAAACCCGTACAGCCCCAGTGAGTCAGGATGGTGGGGACCTTACAAGTTGTTTTGTTTAGACCTTGGCTTGATGAAATTTGGTAGCTCTTGAAACCGATTTTGCAAAATATGTTTAAAAAAAAAAGGAAAAAGAAACCAAAACCACAGATGAAGCTTATAGTTAAAAGTGATGGTTGAAAGCACCTGCGGCCTGTAAGCTGTGGCTCCGCAGGCAAGTTAACCTGTGCCCCACCCGCTTCTCCTTGCAGCGAAATGGGGATGATCGCAGCACCGCTTCCTGGGTGGAGTCTTACCCCTGCCCACTGTCCCCGTACCTCCCACAGCCCCGGGGGCAGAGGGTCACTCGGCCAGGGGTGTCTGCTTGGGCTTCCCTGGCTGTGCTCTCACCGTCCCCAATTCTGCCTGCATCAGTGCTGAAATAGGGCGCTTGACTAGCTACACGCACCACTAAATGCTTTCGCATGTCACCTGGCTCTGTAGCCCATTCCTCCTCCTTTTTGTGTCACAGTAACCAAAAGAGCTAACAATTGGGGCTAGTTATGCGACATCTTGACCTTTCAGACTATACTACTTAAACAAACACCTTTTTTAAAATTAAAAATACTTTTTACAAAAGCTGTCTAATAAGAGGTACAAAAACCATCATTCTCTTTCCCCATCTGGGCATGGCCATGAGAGGCTCCATCCAGGGGCGGCCAGGAGAACCCCACCAACCCCGGCGTCATACTGCTTCCCCAGGTTCAGACTACTCCTTAATAGAGGGCGTGACGTCTTCTTAATTCCATCTTCTTAATTGGCCCCCTGATAAACAATACACCTTAATTGGGATTGCTGCCAAGGAACTAGAGTCCACCTGATGCCTTCCTGGGCCACTGAACAAACAGCCATTCCTTTTTTTTTTTTTGTGGTACGCGGGCCTCTCACTGTTGTGGCCTATCCCATTGCGGAGCACAGGCTCCGGACGCGCAGGCTCAGCGGCCATGGCTCACGGGCCCAGCCGCTCCGTGGCATGTGGGATCTTCCCGGACCAGGGCACGAACCCGTATCCCCTGCATCGGCAGGCGGACTCTCAACCACTGCGCCACCAGGGAAGCCCCAGCCATTCCTTTTAATTGGCCCCTGGTGTGGGCTGCAGGCTTATTTACAGCAGAGAACAGGTGAGAAGAGGCATTTGCCCCCAGTGGCCTTCCCGTGCCTGCTCTGGGTAAATGGGGCCAGCTTGTTTTGCAGAGGATATAGAGAGCTTTGCGTTTCACCCTATTTTGAGATTAGACAATACAAAATTACAAGTTTGAGAGCAATTAACTGGTTTTTCATATTCTCACGGTTGATGTTCCCCACCACCACCTCTGGTAAATGGCTCCCCTAGTTCATGTCACTCACCTAGTCCTTCTATCAAGAAGACTTTGCTTGTTCATCACAGTTATAAATGAGGCGATTAGATCACTAGAAATGCCCACGTTTATTAAGTTGGTTGCTGCTAAGGTCAAATTCTGATATCAACATAACTAACGAGGTCTGGGTATCTAACTTGTTTACTAATGTTACTTACTAGTTTACTAATGTTAACTTATCAGACCTCAAAACAGACTCCTCAACTGCTAAGACTGTCCGTTTTTAACAGTGCTACTTTTCTGATAATGAAGCTTCAATTTTTACTTTTCTATGTTTTTCAGGATTTGACATGAGCCATTCCTATTTTAACTGCAACTGGGATGTGTCCTAGAATTTTCACTTTCCCATAATTCACTTATTATGTCCTAAAATTTCCTCTAATTTTGCAGTTAATGAAAGAGAAAATGAGAGACATAAACTATTTCGACTTAGCCACAGTGACATTTTCCCCACTTGAGGGAAACACACACACACATTCTCATTCTCGAAAATGAGAACAATTCAGAGAAGTATGGATTTTGAGGTCTGACATTTGCACTTTTATTTCTTTTTCCACTGTAAAAACAAATGGTCTCTAACAATTGCCGATGTCAGACATAATCTTTAGGCCGATGAAATATAGTAAGCCTGAGAATGAATAGGGCAACTAAAGAGAGATGTCTTGTTTAACAAAAAGCACAGTGATCTTCCTTACAAGTTAGATTCCTGGGAGGAAAAATTTGTAATCATATTTGACTCTGGGATTAAGAGGGCAAGGTGTGACCCTCTCTCACTGAACCGGAAAGCAAGCAGCAGTGTGCACGTGTTCTCACCAGGGAGGACAAATGGGGTTGCCAAGATATGACAGTATCCCAAGGCCTAAAATATTTCTTGTTTTGAACCAAACATATAACGTCGTGGGGTTAGTTTTAAATTGCTTATTGGCAAGTTGTGACTTCCTGCTTAAGGAAGAAGGATTAAAAAGTTTGTTTATTGTCTTTGACACAAACAATTCTTGCAACATATTTTGTACACGTCACATAAACGAGATGTAATCAAACTGGTCAAATTCCTCTTGGGAGGTGGAGAATATAAATCAGCAAGAAGTACTGGTGGTTAAAATGATAATAATAACAACAACAGCAACACTCCTCTGTCAAACATCACTGCTTCCAAATCAGCTACTTACTCTACCATAAAACATAGAAATCCTAGCCAAGCTGCCTCTTGTCAAAGCACTAACCAGTTCTCCAAAAATGTCAGTCTTCTAAGGTAGACTTTGGGAATCGCCCTCTCCTATTACTTTGCCTTTTCAGCTTAATAGTCCAACAGGGGTGGATACACAGTTTATGTAAAGAAGTAGATGGTAAATATATATATATATATTTTTTTTTAATTTTATTTATTTATTCTGCGGTACGCGGGCCTCTCACTGTTGTGGCCTCTCCCGCTGCGGAGCACAGGCTCCAGACGCACAGGCTCAGCGGCCATGGCTCACGGGCCCAGCCGCTCCGCGGCATGCGGGATCCTCCCGGACCGGGGCACAAACCCGTGTCCCCTGCATCGGCAGGCGGACTGTCAACCACTGCGCCACCAGGGAAGCCCGATGGTAAATATTTTAAGCTTTGTGGGCCATATGGATTTTCCAGCAGCCATAGATAATATGCAAATAAGCAGGCGTGCCAGTGTACCAATAGTTATCTGTGGACGCTGAAATTTGAATGTCCATGTGTCATAAACTATTATTCTTCTAATTTTTTTCAACTATCTACAAATGTGAAAATTATTCTAGTCCACAGGCTGCACAAAAATAGGCAGTGGGCTGGGTTGGGGCTGTGGGTTGTAGTTTGACAAACCCTGCCCTAGGATATAATTTTTCTCTGGTATGGAACATGATAGAGCTGGTGATAAAGTGACCTTGTGGTATACATGAACAAATTTTCAATTAAATGAGTAGATTTTAATTAAAATAAAACCAAGGATTAAGTAATTCAGAATGTTCCATCAAAAACCTCATTGCTTTCCTTTTTTTCGTTAGGTTCACCCGGTGTTAAATTAGAAGAGCATTCTGAATAAATGTGGTAGACAGTTTTGTGTTCAAAATGATAGTATTTATGATTTTTACCACTGTGGAATTAGCTCACTGAAGCAGTTATCAATCAATATTTTTTCTCACCCATCTATGTGTAATTGCTAGTTGTCCTAGGCGAGATTAGGCTCCAACACCCAGGTAAGGAAGGATGCTGAAGCTGTACTTCATGTTTTTGGAGGATTCAGGTGCCATATATTCATGCCTTATTCATGCCATATATTCATCTTCCTACTAAAGCCTCGCTCTCAAATGCTTATGACATTTACTTATTTAAATATAAAAAATTTGAGACTTTTATAACATTCTGAAATAACCATTTAAAACTGGTTTGAAACAATGAGGGAATTGCTATGTGAGAGATCATATAATAATGCTGGGATTATCTTTAGCATTCCATGGGAAACTGGTATAGAAGATACAAGTTTTTATAACTTCACCTACGCAATATGAATTAATAGCTTGAAAAATTAGTGTTTTAAAATTTCTGACAGTCTGCTGTGATACATCATAGGTAATAGTTTCCTTACATTTTATAGGAGAAAGTTTTGCTTATATCTTTCTTCTGTTTTGTATTTTTCCCTTTGACTTTTACTGTCTTGATTTTTTTTTTTCCTAAGGGCTACATTTCCTTGACTGAAAAGTAACAACCGCAGCTACAGGAATTGGTTTATTTATTGAAATCCAGTAGCTTGCTAGCCCTATTGTTTAAATACTGTATTTTTCTTTCGAATTTCACAAATATCTTGGGAATGGCTAGAACAGTTGTGTTCTTAACACTGAGGAAATTCCTGTGTAGATAAATGAGGCCAGATGGAGGACGCATCAGAGCACTTAACCTCCTGGAATGAAGGGAGGACCATACTGAAAACATGCTCCAAGCCCCTATTTTCCGGTTTATATATATAAACAATATTTTTCATTTTTTCTTTGTTAGAGTTAAGGGCAATTTTGGTGTCAAAAATGAGTGCCATGTGCCTGAGTAAGTTTGAGCAAGGTTTAGAAATCCAACAACTGATTTACAGACCATCTGATAGTCTACCTAGAAATTCTGTGATAATTGACTTTAGAAATTACTGGACCTCATAAAAGTGGCTGAATGTAAGACTGACATTGACCCAAGCTAACGGTTTTCTTATATACCAGCAATAACCGATTGGTAAATGTAATTGAAGAAAAGAAAGAGCCATTCAAAATAGCTGGCAAATGCCAGACATATATAGGAATAAACCTAGCAAGGAATATATGAGATCCATTTGTAAGAACTGTAGAACTTTGGCCAAAAAAAAAAAGATAAAAGATAAAAGTAACTCACATATCTGCTGACCTGAGGTGCCAGGTGCAGCCATTTTGCACTAGGAACTCTGGTCTGAAGCACCGGGTAAGAAGCCTCTATGTTACACCCTATGAAACTAGACGAAGCAGGAAGGAAAAGTGAAAAAAAAGCTGCACTGATGAGACCACAAGGGAAGACTACCTACTATCAAAGAAAGACTCCAATTCATCTCTACTTAAAAGGGGTTCTTGCTGCTCTGGCTGGCTGTCAGGCCTGAGCCTCCGAGGTGGGAGAGCTGAGTCCAGGACATTGGACACCAGAGACCTCCCGTTCCCACGTAATATCAATCAGCGGGAGCTCTCCCAGAAATCTCCATCTCAACACTAAGACCCAGCTCCACCCAACGGCCAGCAAGAATCAGTGCTGGACACCCTCTGCCAAGCAACTAGCAAGACAAGAACACAACCACACCCATTAGCAGAGAAACTGCCTAAAGTCATATTAAGTTCACAGACACCCTAAAACACACCACCAGACATGGACTTGCCCACCAGAAGAACAAGATCCAGCCCCACCCACCAGAACATAGGCACCAGTCCCCACTACCAGGAAGCCTACACAAGCCACTGAACAAATCTCACCCACTGGGGTCAGACACCAAAAATAACAAGAACTACAAACTTGAAGCCTGCGAAAAGGAGACCCCAAACACACTAAGTAAGTTAAAATGAGAAGATAGAGAAATATGCAGCCGATGAAGGAGCAAGGTAAAAATCCATCAGACCAAACAAATGAAGAGGAAATAGGCAGTCTACCTGAAAAAGAATTCAGAGTAATTATAGTAAAGATGATCCAAAATCTTGGAAATAGAATGGAGAAAATAAAAGAAATGTTTAACAAGGATCTAGAGGAACAAAAGAGCAAACAAACAATGATGAACAACACAATAAATGAAATTAAAAATTCTCTAGAAGGAATCAATAGCAGAATAACAGAGGCAGAAGAACGGATAAGTGACCTGGAAGATAAAATAGTGGAAATAATTACTGCAGAACAGAATAAAGAAAAAAGAATGAAAAGAATTGAGGACAGCCTCAGAGACCTCTGGGACAACATTAAACATACCAATATTCGAATTATAGGGGTCCCAGAATAAAAAGACAAAAAGAAAAGGTCCAAGAAAATATTTGAAGAGATTATAGTCAAAAACTTCCCTAACATGGGAAAGGAAATAGTCAATCGAGTCCAGGAAGCACAGAGAGTCCCATACAGGATAAATCCAAGGAGAAACATGCCATGACACACATTAATCAAACTATAAAAAATTAAATACGAAGAAAGAGGTATGAAAAGCAGCAAGGGAAAAGAAACAAATAACATACAAGGAAATCCCCATAAGGTTAGCAGCTGATCTTTCATCAGAAACGCTACAAGCCAGAGGGAGTGGCAGGGCATATTTAAAGTGATGAAAGTATAGCTGATTCATGACTAGACTTTATAATAAAGACTATTACAAGACAAAGAGGGACACTACATAATGATCAAAGGATCAATCCAAGAAGAAGATATAACAATTATAAATATTTATGCACGCCACATAGGAGCACCTTAATACATTAGGCAAATGCTAACAACCATAAAAGGGGAAATTGACAGTAACACAAAAGTAGTAGGAGACTTTAACACCCCACTTTCACCAATGGACAGATCATCCAAATGAAAATAAATAAGGAAACACAAGCTTTAAATGATACATTAAGCAAGATGGACTTAATTGATATTTATAGGACATTCCATCCAAAAACAACAGAATACACTTTCTTCTCAAGTGCTCATGGAACATTCTCCAGGATAGATCATATCTTGGGTCAAACCTCGGTAAATTTAAGAAAATTTAAATTGTATCAAGTATCTTTTCTGACCACAATGCTATGCAACTAGATATCAATTACAAAAAAAAAAAAACTGTAAAAAACACAAATCCATGGAGGCTAAACAATATGCCACTAAATAACCAGGAGAGAACTGAAGAAATCAAAGATGAAATAAAAAAATACCTAGAAACAAATGACAATGAAAACACAATGACCCAAAACCTATGGGATGCAGCAAAAGCAGTTCTAAGAAGGAAGTTTATAGCAGTACAATCCTACCTCAAGAAATAAGAAAACTCACAAACAAACAACCTTACATGTAAAGCAATTAAAGAAAGAAGAATAAAAAAACTCCCAAAGTTAGCAGAAAGAAGGAAATCGTAAAGATTGGATCAGAAATAAATGAAAAAAAATGAAGGAAACAATAGCAAAGATCAATAAAACTAAGAGCTGGTGCTTTGAGAAGATAAACAAATTGCTAAACCATTAGCCAGCCTCATCAAGAAAAAAAGGAAGAAGACTCAAATCAACAGAATTAGAAATGAAAAAGGAGAAGTAACAGCTGCCACTAGAGAAACATAGAGGATCATGAGAGACTACTACAGGCAACTATATGCTAATAAAATGGACAACCTGGAAGAAATGGACAAATTCTTAGAAAAGTACAACCTTCCAAGACTGAACCAGGGAGAAATGGAAAATATAAACAGAACAATCACAAGCACTGAAATTGAGACTGTGATTAAAAATCTTCAAACAAACAAAAACCCAGGACCAGATGGCTTCACAGTTGAATTCTACCAAACATTTAGAGAGCTAACACGTATCCTTCTCAAACTCTTCCAAAATATAGAGAGGGAGGAATACTCCCAAACTCATTCTACGAGGCCACCATCACCCTGATACCAAAACCAGATAAAGATATCACAAAAAAAGAAAACTAAAGGCCAATATCACTGATGAACATAGATGCAAAAGTCCTCAACAAAATAGTAGCAAACAAAATCCAACAGCACATTAAAAGGATCATACACCATGATCAAGTGGGGTTTATCCCAGGAATGCAAGGATTCTTCATTATATGCAAATCAATCAATGTGATACACCATATTAATAAATTGAAGGTTAAAAACCATATGATCATCTCAATAGATGCAGAAAAGCTTTCAACAAAATTCAACACCATTTATGATAAAAACTCTCCAGAAAGTGGGCTTAGAGGGTACCTACCTCAACATAATAAAGACCATATATGACAAACCCACAGCCAACATCCCTCTCAATGGTGAAAAACTGAAACCATTTCCATTAAGATCAGGAACAAGACAAGGTTGCCCATTCTCACTACTATTATTCAACATAGTTTTGAAAGTTTTAAGCCATAGCAATCAGAGAAGAAAAAGAAATAAAAGGAATCCAAATCAGAAAAGAAGAAGTAAAATTGTCACTGTTTGCAGATGACATGATACTATACATAGAGAATCCTAAAGATACTACCAGAAAACTACTAGAGCTAATCAATGAATTTGGTAAAGTTTCAGGTTACAAAATTAATGCACAGAAATCTCTTGGATTCCTATACAGTAATGATGAATAATCTGAAAGATAAATTAAGGGAACACTCCCATTTACCTTTGCAAGAAAAAGAATAAAATACCTAGGAATAAACCTCCCTAAGGAGACAAAAGACCTGAATGCAGAAAACTATAAGACCCCGATGAAAGAAATTAAAGGTGATACAAACAGACGGAGAGATATACTATGTTCTTGGATTGGAAGAATCAACATTGTGAAAATGACTATACTACCCAAAGCAATCTACAGATTCAATACAATCCTTATCAAACTACCAATAGCATTTTTCACAGAACTAGAACAAAAAATTGCACAATTTGTATGGAAACACAAAAGACCCTGAAGAGCCAAAGCAATCTTGAGAAGAAAAACGGAGGAGGAGGAATCAGGCTCCCAGACTTCAGACTATATTACAAAACTACAGTAATCAAGGCAGTATGGTACTGGCACAAAAACAGAAATATAGATCAATGGAACAGGATAGAAAGCCCAGAGATAAACCCACGCACATATGGTCACCTTATCTTTGATGAAGGAGGCAAGAATATACAATGGAGAAAAGATAGCCTCTTCAATAAGTGGTTTTGGGAAAACTGGACAGGTACATGTAAAAGTATGAAATTAGGACACTCCCTAACACCATACACAAAAATAAACTCAAAATGGATTTAAGATCTAAATGTAAGGCCAGACACTATCAAACTCTTAGAGGAAAACATAGGCAGAACACTCTGTGACATAAATCACAGAAAGATCCTTTTTGACCCACCTCCTAGAAAAATGGAAATCAAAACAAAAGTAAAGAAATGGGACCTAATGAAACTTAAAAGCTTTTGCGCAGCAAAGGAAACCATAAACAAGATGAAAAGACAACCCTCAGAGTGGGAGAAAATATTTGCAAATGAAACAATGGACAAAGGGTTAATCTCTAAAATATACAAGCAGCTCATGGAGCTCAATATCAGAAAAACAAGCAACCCAATCCAAAAATGGGTGGAAGACCTAAATAGACACTTCTCCAAAGAATATATAGAGATTGCCAACAAACAGATGAAAGGATGCTCAACATCACTAATCATTAGAGAAATGCAAATCAAAACCACAATGAGGTATCACCTCACACTGGTCAGAGTGGCTATCATAGAAAATCTGTAAAGTGTCCATCACAGATGAATTGATAAAGAAGATGTGGCACAATGGTTAAGAATCCATCTGCCAATGCAGGGGACACAGGTTTGAGCCCTGGTCCGGGAAGATACCACATGCTGCAGAGCAACTAAGCCCATGCACCACAACTCCTGAGCCTGCGCTCTGGAGCCCATGAGCCACAACTACTGAAGCCCACACACCTAGTGCCCGTGCTCCACAACAAGAAAAGCCACTGCAAATGAGAAGCCCGTGCACCACAACAAAGAATAGCCCCCAGTTCCTGCAATTAGAGAAAGCCCGCAAGCAGCAGCGAAGACCCAATGCAGCCATTAAAAAAACAAAAAGAAAGAAAAGATGTGGCACATATATACAGTGGAATATTACTCAGCCATAAAAAGAAACGAAATTGAGTTATTTGTAGTGAGGTGGATGGACCTAGATTCTGTCATACAGTGTGAAGTAAGTCAGAAATAGAAAAATAAATACTGTATGCTAACACACATATATGGAATCTAAAAAAAAAATTGTTCTGAAGAAACTAGGGGCAGACAGGAATAAATATGCAGATGTAGAGAATGGACTTGAGGACATGGGGAGTGGGAAGGGTAAGCTGGGACGAAGTGAGAGAGTGGCATGGACATATATATACACTACCAAATGTAAAATAGATAGCTAGTAGGAAGCAGCCGCATAGCACAGGGAGATCGTCTCAGTGCTTTGCGACCACCTAGATGGGTGGGATCGGGAGGGTGGGAGAGAGATGCAAGAGGGAGGAGATATGGGGATATATGTATATGTACAGCTGATTCACTATGCTATAAAGCAGCAACTAACACACCATGGTAAAGCAATTATACTCCAATAAAGACGTTAATAAAATAAAATAAAATAAAAGGTGGACACCTAAAAAAAAAAAAACCTACAAACAATAATTGCTGAAGAGGGTGTGGAGAAAAGGGAACCCTCTTGCACTGTGGTGGGAATGTAAACTGATACAGCCACGATGGAGAACAGTATGGAGGTTCCTTAAAAAATAAAAATAGAACTACCATATGACCTAGCAATCCCACTACTGGGCATATACCCTGAGAAAGCCATAATTCAAAAAGAGACATGTACCACAATGTTCATTGCAGCTCTATTTACAATAGCCATGACATGGACACAACCTAAATGTCCATCGACAGATGAATGGATAAAGAAGAGATGGCACATATATGCAATGGAATATTACTCAGCCATAAAAAGAAACGAAATTGAGTTATTTGTAGTGAGGTGAATGGACCTAGAGTCTGTCATACAGAGTGAAGTAATTCAGAAAGAGGAAAACAAATACTGTATGCTAACACATATATATGGAATCTGAAAAAAATGGTTCTGATGAACCTAGGGTTAGAACAGGAATAAAGATGCAGATGTACAAAATGGAATTGAGGACATGGTGGCAGGGGGAAGGGTAAGCTGGGACGAAGTGAGAGAGTAGCATTGACAAATATACACTACCAAATGTAAAATAGCTAGTGGGAGGCAGCTGCACAGCACAAGGAGATCAGCTCGGTGCTTTGTGACCACTAGAGGAGTGGGATAGGGAGGGTGGGAGGGTGATGCAAGAGGGAGGTGATATGGAGATATATGTATACGTATAGCTGATTCACTTTGTTATACAGCAGAAACTAACACAACATTGTAAAGCAATTATACTCCAATAAAGATGTTTAAAAAAAAAGAAAAGACCTGACTAAACCAAGGTGTGCTATGTTCTTTGATGGGAGGACTCAAAACTTTAAAGATGTTAATATTCTGCAAATTAATGTTTAAAACTAGAAACAATCTCAGTGAAACCTCAATATCCTTAATTAGTTTGTTCCAATATTTGATGAGGGTGGTTTGTCCTCCTATATTTCCAAATATATTATGAAGCTGTCATAATTCAAATAGTGTGGTATTGTAGGAACAGGGCAATAAAACAAGAGCCATAATGTATATAAGGATTTAAAATATGGTTAAGGAAGTAACTCAAATTAGTGGAGGAAAGAATGGACCATTTGATGGTGTGGGGATAATTGGCTATAGTGAGATCTATTCCTTATGCAGTATACATAAATAAGTTCTATTTGGATTTATTTTTATTTGTTGGCCATGCTGTGTGGCATGTGGAATTTTTGTTCCCCAGTCAGGGATCAAGCCCGCACCCCCTGCAATGGAAACGCAGAGTCTTAATCACTGGACCCCCAGGGAAGTCCATCTAGTTGGATTTAAATCCAAATCTAAAGACCAAAACAGTACAAACACTGAAAGCAAAAGTAGAAGGGTTTATTTCTAATTTGGGGGTGGTTTCAGCCTACCCAAGCACGACAGAAAACCCAGAAACTATAAAGGAAAAGAGGAAGTATTTGACTAAGTTCTGACTTTGGGACAGGAGTTGAATAAGCAGCTGAGAAGCAAGGAACTTTTCAGTCTATTGCTGTTTCTTTCTGTTTTTAAAAGGAACGTGTATTCAGGTACCATGTGAGTAATCAAAAAAAAATATATCAAGGCCTTTGAACAATTATGTTTTGCACCAGAGATTAATAAATCTTTAGCCATATGTGCCAACAGCTTAAGTAGCACCCTCGATTATCAGGGGCTCAAAAAAGGCACAGGGGCCAAAAAAGAGATTTCCTTCCACCTCAGGCCCTTTGTACTTGCTGTAGCCTTGGCCATTTTCCCTTCCCACACGTTTAGCCTCTTCATTTTCTTCATGTTTTTCCTCGAATGTCATCCTTTCAACAAGGCTTACAATTAACACTTTATTTAAAATTATAAAAGCCTCCTCCCATCCCATTTCTCTGTTTTATTTTTTTCCTTAGCTGTTATTTAACATACTATTATGTTCTCTTTATCTCCTGACCACTTCTGCCCAGAAAGTAACCTCCATGAAGGCAAGGTTTTGTCCATTTTGTTCACTGCTGAATCCCTAGAATCTAGAACATATAGGGCACATAGTAGGAAGCTAACAAATATGTGTTGAATGAAAATAAGGTGTTTGGAGGAGTTAAGTGTCAGGAATGCTATCACCCAAGGAGCTCTGTGTTTTTATCACTGTAGAAAATGAAATCTCACACTTCCAAGAGATGACTCAGGGTGGCTCTGAAAACACGCACCTCAGATTGGAACTTGAACGAACCCACGTGGCCGGGACTCAAACCCGGCCAAAACCCACGGTCTTCCAACTGAGATCACACCCCTGGCTTCAGGACTTAATGAAGCTCAGGTTCTTAATGTCTCATCGTGGAAAGAATTCAGTGAGAGACAAAGTGATATGTAAGAAGTGGACTTATTTAGAGAGAAACACACTCCATAGGCAGAGTGTTGGCCATCTCAGAAGGTGAGAAAGGCGCCAGGGTATTGGATTGTCAATTTTTATAGGAGTGAGTAATTTCATAGGCTGAGTGGGAGGAGTATTCCAGCTATCTCAGGAAGGGGTGGGGATTTCCAGAAATTCAGCCATCGCCCACTTTTTGATCCTTATGGTAGGCCTTGGAACTGTCATGGCACCTGTGGATGTGTCATTTAGCTTGCAGATGTGTTACAGTGAGCGTATACTGAGCCTCAGGTTCTAGTGCAAGTGGACCTGTCTGCCATCTTGGGCCCACTTGGTTTTAATCAGTTTATGTCATGTCCTCGGGCTATGTCATTCTTTCAAATGCTGTGCCCAGCCCCCTTCCCTCCTGTTTCAGCTCTAAGGGGAGCCTCCAGCTCCGGACACAGTAAATACTGCAGCAATGTGCCATGGAAGTGAAACTGGGACCATTTTTCTTCCTCTGCTTGGGGGTGCCCTGGTCTTCCTCAGGTGGGTTGCTTCAAAGGTGAGGTTGCATGGTGGGGAGTAGCTGAGAGGCTCCCCTGAGCCACTGTTTGCTGGGGTACAGGGAGAAAGCAGGCAAATGAATTCTACACCCATCCTGGGGGCAGAGGATCAGAAGGGCTAAGGATGCAGCTCTGAGGGAGCTGGTCCAGAAGGGCAAACTTCAGAGCTGCCAACCAAAGAGGGTAGGTGCCAGCTGACAGGCCTTTGGGTTCCAAGGCCATTGGCATTTTAAAACTACCCCTGCTCCCCCTCTCCCCTGTAAAAAAACACCTTGAAACAGGCCCAAAAGAAATAGTAGAGTAACAATTGCTTCTCATTGAATTTTGCTACTTCAAGTGAGTAAAAGCTTGAACATTTAATTAAAAAAAGGTATTAGTTATCAGAAAAAGCACTTTACAGTTGTTAGGAAAAAAACTGAAAAGACTGAAAAAATGGGCAGAAAAGATTACTGGGGGCCCTGCGTTATGGGGGCCATTCGTTGTCTTTGAGCTAGTTTTCAACTGTATACGTTTTCGAAAAGGGATAATACAAGCAATTCTTGCCCATAGAAACAGAAATAATAGAAGGAAGTGGGAAGGGGCGTAGAGAGTGGGGTGCCAGGCCGAGGGGCGCTGGCGAGGGCGTGGGGCTGCGAATGGCTTCTCTTCCAAACAGGAGTAGTAAGAGAAATACTAACTACTCACTACTCATCGGAAGTGATGAGCTCGCTTTGTAAACTGTCTGCAGGGAGCAGGGTCGCTAGCTACGACCGCAGGGCGGTGGCCCCGGCGCTGGGGGCGGGGGAGGGGGGGCAGGGTCGGGGCTGGGCGCCCAGAAAGCGGGAGCATGGAGGCGGAGGCCGCGGGCAGGACTGCAGGTAAGGGGAGCTGGGGCCAGGCCGGCCCGGAGCCTGCCCGCTTCCCTCGCGGTCTGCCGTGCGGGCCCCACCCCACGTGTCGGGTTTCAATGGCTGGGCTGGCCCGAACGCTCCGGGCCCCCGCGCTGCAAAACGAGACTGTAAACAGCGCGCCGCGGCCAGGGAAACTTTCCCCGGTATTGGCGCCAGGGCGCCGCGAGCCGCGCACCTGTTGCCGCCAGGGAAAGAGATAGTGGGCGGCCCTGGATGTCAGGGGCGAGACCACCCCCGGGAGGGGCAACCCCCGAGGGGTTTCCGTCACTGCCCTGCCGGCCGTCCCTAGGGCCCCCAGCAGCCGGGACCCGATGGCCTGGCCTGGCGAACTCCCTGCCTTCCCTTAGCCTTGGTGGTCTTGTCTGTGAAATGGGAAGCGCACGGTGGGGAGGGTTCGGTAAAGCAGCTCGGGGGACGGCGGGTGCCCCTGTTGCCCCTGTTCGGGGACTGCCAGTTCTGGCCTCCGGCCTGGTGCGCGGCGGGTGTGCCGCCCCGGGCCCTGCAGGCCAGCAGGGGAGCCTGGATTTGCGGGCGCGCCCGGGAGCCCGCCTCCTCCCTCGCGTCCCATGCCTGCCCCCTCTCCGGAGAACCGGGCGAAACCGTGAGACTTCTGAATTTGAAAGCACGTGGGACAGATCCCCGAAAGAGTTTCCAGCAGTCCTGCAAAGGAAGGAGTATTTGGATGGGAGCAAGCATTAGGGGCGTTTGATGCCGAGAAAGTGCCTCTTTCCCTCCTGCATCTTTCCTTTGTTCCCCCAGCGACCCGCGGCACGTAGGGCCCCTTGGCTGGGTGCTCAAGTCCAGTCCGACCCTCGCTAGAGCCCTGCGCCCACGTGCAGTCAAACCGCAGATTGGCCACTTTCTCCCACCACTCATCTCTAAGGAAAAACTCAATCTTACAGAGGCTCCTCTGCCTTTTATTAGAAGCCAACGGCGATGGATTACTTGTTATTGTGACCTGCATTCAAAAACTGTGACTTTTAGTTGTTTTTTCCGATTTCAAGTGAGGGAGTTGAGGAGAGAAGGTCGCCACTGTCACTTGTATGAATTACTTACCTTCCTTGTCAAAGTTTTCATTGGTCTAGAGATTGAGAAAGGGTTTTGTCTCTAGTTTTAGAGGGAGAAGTACTATTTCGTTTTTTATTTTTCTGTGGTCCTTTCTGGAAAGTTGGTTAATAGTGAGTGCTGTTGCCAGTTTATTGTTTGAGAACTTGGGCAAGAAGAAAAAGTGACTTGCTCTTTTGCTATCACCTTCCTCACCTGCAAAACGGAGAAGACTTTGCCCACTTCGGGACTTACTGTACAGAAATATGTCATATATTTTAAACACTTAGCTGGTCTGCACACAAAGCTGCTCAGTTTAGCTTTCTCCCTTCCCCTCCCCCTCCGAGTGGTACCATGAGTCAGAAAGTTCCTCCCAACTAGTGCCTTAGAGCCGTGCTTATTCTACCCAGCTTTACTGTTTTAATGGGAAAAGTAATGGTAATTTCATCTTCTGGAAAAGTGTAGTTGGCCTAAACGGTTTCAGGATTTTCCTGTATTTATGTCGGCGTTTGCTGTGGCTTTCATGGTTGCTGATGGCCCAGATGACACACAGCAGTTGCACATTAATCATTTCCACATGTGCTAGATCCTAATGGATGGGAGTTTTACATAGCTGAATCGATGCCTGAGCTTTGATAGCCCATTTCCAAAAAGGGCTTCAGCCAACCATGCATACGTGGGAATCCTTTTTCTTTGAGCAAGGAAGCATGAAACTGAGAATTGTGCTTTCAGGTAAGGCTGTGTCCCGGTCCCCACTTAGTTCTAGCGCTAAAAGGTAGGGAAAGGGCACATAACGTTCCCGTGGGAGTTCCCTCTGTATCTAGATGAGGTTCCTCAATATTGGTGTGTCTGGGCAGGGGTATCCTCAATAATTCAAAACATACCCCAGGGCCACACACACATTCTCTCTCTCTCTCTCTCTCTCTCTCTCTCTCTCTCTCTCTCTCTGAGTCTGTATGTATTTTTAATTTCCCTGATACTGAAGACCGTCTTAGGTTCCACCAGACCATCAGTTGCTGTCATTTCAGCTTGGAGTATAGTAGAAAGGAAGAAGAAAGTCAGACACGACCCAGTTCTGTTGCTCTTCTCATCCTTTACCTTGAAGTTCCTTCATCTATAAAATAAGGTCTTGACCTGCCTCATAAGGATTAGATGAGACCTTGTGTTCATCAGAGCGGACTGCTGGGCCCCTTGTGAAATTTTGAGTAGACTCAGAGAAGGCCCTTTATGTTGCCCCCCGCCTTCGTTTACACAGCAAATGAAAGTGTCTGTGAGAATTACCTGTTTTATGATCTCCATTTAGGAAGTCAGTTTAGTGTTCCAATTTTGAAAAGTTAGGTGCCAGACAGTTTGCAGTGGTAATACAAGCAGAGCTTTATAGACAGGAAAGCTAGCAAGCAAGGAGGAAAATCCGGATGACTCCAAAGCTTGGGTTGGGACAGTGGTGATGCCACTAAAGAAACTGACTCTGGGAGGGGGAATACATGATGCAGTCTAAACACAGTGACTTCAGAATGTTTCAGTAGCTTCCCGTTGAAGACACTGAAGAGTTAGTCAGAAACACTGACGCTGGAGCAGAGGAGGAATCTAGAAAGGCCAGTGCTGACCCTTTTGGGGCCCTGTTGGAGACCCCTGTTGCCAAGTGGGAGGAGCACAGCAGTTGGAGGCATGGCGCGGGCATCTCCTGGGAGATGGGAGGTGGGGAGGAGCTGAGGGCACAGCCCGAAGGCTCAGGGAGGGAGAAGCTCTGAGAACCTGATGTTGAGACCCAAGGAGGAGAGACTGAAAAGAAAAAAGCCCATGGGGGCAGGGCCTGGGGCTGAGGGAGGCCTAGGCAGGTGCTGACTGCATGGGCTCAGAAGGAGGGTCAGGGAGAGGGAGAGGCCAGCAGGGAAGGGGGTCAGCATGTCACATGACCCTGAAGGGGGTCAAGCATAGCTGATGTTTCAGGGACAAGAAGAGGGAGAAGGCTGAACTTGAGGTGGTGGTATGAGTGTGGGGAGGTGGCTTTTCCCTTGTGTTTTTGGTGGAGGAGACTTGAAGACACTTTTAGTAAGCTAACCCTTAGGAGCACTTTTCTGCCTGCCGAGTATTGCTCTAAACCCTTTCTAAGCGTTACCTTAATTGATCCTCATAGTAAATAGTAAATGTAGATACTAATATTATCCCATTTTACTGGTGAGGAAGCTGAGGCACAGAGATACAGTCACTTGCCTAAGGTCACCTGGCTAGTAAGTGGTAGTGCTGGGATTTCAATTGGGGGGTGATTGGTGGTGGTGGTCTGACTCCCCAGAGAAAGGGACTTAAAATGAGGATGATGTCCGGCCCCCTTCCCCCTGCCCCAAACCGAAGTGGAGGCTCAGGAAGGTGATAATCCGTGAGCTAGCTCCTCAGAGATGACCTCATGTTAACATAACACTTCAAAAAAAAAAAAAATCAAATATTCATCAGCCATTTTGCATCTTCTCTAGTTCAAGGTGTAGAAGTGTCCTTTTAGAGGAACAGGGACCTGGCAACTTGGAGGAATCTCAGTTCCTGAGGGGCAGGGCCTCACTGGGGTTATGACAGAGGGCTGGGCTGGACACTGGGACTCCTGTCACTAAGTGCTTTTGTGCCCTAGGTGAGTCTCCATTCCTTCATCAGGAGGGAGGGGAAAGGATAAGATGGTCTCTAAAACTCCACTCGGCCATGAAGTTTGTCAGTTACTTCCTGTCACTGTAACCAGACTGTAATCCTACTGAGGGCAGGACCCTTACTGATCTTTCTGTCCTAGTGCCCTGCTCGCCGCTGGCACATGGTCAGAGCCCTGTGAGCTTTGGATGGAGGAATCACTTCCTTTCAAGTGCTGGTGAAGACCTTTGTTGGTTCCCTGGCTACAGATAGGGTTGCTGGGAGGATTTTACAGATTGTGTGTTTTAGGATGTGGGGTGATTCAAGCTGGCCTGCCACCCCTGGGGTTGAGTGCCACTGGTCAGCCCATCCCCTGGGAAATGTCTTTCTAGGGGTCCCACTCTTCTAGGGAAGGCCTGGTCCGCAGTGGGTCCTCCTAATGGCCTGGGCATTTTGTATGTCCCCTGTCTGTTGGTTGTGATTCTTTGCCATATAATGGAATCCATCCTATAGATTGTCGTTGTTCACCCCCATCTCTAGACCTCAAGGGGTGTATTATATTTGTATTAAACAGGGATCTCTGCTATACTAGGCCAGGCCAGAGATGGCTGGTGTCCTGACCTCTGGCTTCTGCCATGGCCTGGCAGGATGGAGTGAATGACCAGGCGTCCAGGACTCGGGCTGGGCAGTGGGAAGGCAGTGGGCACTGAAGTGTTGTCTTTCTGACCTTTGAAACCCTAGTCTGGTGACCGGCTGACTGGCCTTAGCTGGGTTCCTGACAGCAGCTGGCTCCTGGCTCCTCTGATGATATTCTTATTTGTAGCTCAGCTCTGGGAAATTCCAAACAGAGGATTATAGAAAAGGACTGTGTTTTCTGCTGTGTTGTGTGGTATAGAAAGCAATTTTAGGACAAAATTCAAGCACACTTGTTGGTCAGATGCCCCTGGTGTCCCGTGACTTTTAAAGTCAGGGTTATTGTGGGGGTTAAGTGACTGTCAGTAGCAACTGAAGGTCCAGGGCCTTTGAATAACGTTTGTTAGGATGTAACAGCTGTGGTTTACAAATTCCATGCCTTTTAGTGCACCCATCCTCTGTTGTGGGTGTTTCCTTTTCCAAGGCCAACGATCAGCAACCTTCAGTGGGGGTGGGACACACAGCATGTGTATACAAAGGCCACTGTCTGTCGAAATCCAGGCATGTCTCTCTCCCTGCTTCTTTGGACCACTCGGAACCCTTTCGCAGCAGACCCTTTGCATTCCCTGTGCCCAGGCAGTGGCTTCGCTTCCTGCTTAAACCAGTGCCTATTATCTGTTGAGGCACAGAATCATTTCGATGCTTCTTTGCTCCTCCGAATCTGGGCAGCCACGGGGGCCACTGGGAATGGCCTGAGGCTGAGGGCTGGGGGCTCCTGGGGAGGGCAGAGGGGAAGTTTCTGTCCATGTGTGTGTTGGGGGATCCCAAGGCCCAAACCCTCCTAGACGGCTTGGTTTCCTTGTCTTGCAGAAATTAAGACAAATGTGTTTTTCTTGGAAACCGAGTCTCTAACCACTACTCGCAAGTTCCACTGACAGAGAAAGCTGTATTCATTTACTCAGTGCATTTTACTGAAATAACCCCTAATCGGAGTCCCTGAGTGTTTCATTCAGTGATAAGTGCTTGAGAAGTCAAAGTTGTGGGGATGCCATCATTGCAGAGACTTCTGCTCACAGTGCTGTCTCACCGCCCACTGTGCTCTGTGAAATGCTGCTTAGTGGACCAGGCTCGGTGAGTGTATGTATGTGGGGCGAGGCATATAGGCTCAAACAGTGAATTATACTCAGTTGTTCATTTTGACCTATGTTTTCCAGCAAGTGATTTCTTTAATGCATGTGTGTTACTCATGTTTGGTCTATTAGAACGTCCTGGAAAAACATTTTTGTAAGCTATGCAGAAGGAAAAGAATTGCTCTGTGTTTCTTCAGAATATATGATAACTGAGTAAAATAATTATTAAGATATTCAAAAATGCTTGGTCAATACACTAATAAAAATCTGTCCTTGTGCAAAAGCATAGTCTAGTTACTTGTTGGCGAATATATATATTTTATAACATCTTTACTGGAGTATAATTGCTTTACAATGGTGTGTTAGTTTCTGCTTTATAACAAAGTGAATCAGCTATATATTCTATCAACCACTGTGCCACCAGGGAAGCCCTGTTTGTAGATTTTTTGATGATGGCCATTCTGACTGGTGTGAGGTGATACCTCATTGTAGTTTTGATTTGCATTTCTCTAATGATTAGTGATGTTGAGCATCCTTTCATGTGTTTGTTGGCAATCTGTATATCTTCTTTGGAGAAATGTCTATTTAGGTCTTCCACCCAATTTTGGATTGGGTTTTTTGCTTTTTTTGATATTGAGCTGCTTGTGTATTTTGGAGATTAATCCTTTGTCTGTCGCTTCTTTGGCAAATATTTTCTCCCATTCTGAGGTTTCTCCCATTCTTTTTGTCTTATTTATGGTTTCCTTTGCTGTGCAATAGCTTTTAAGTTTCATTAGGTTCCATTTCTTTATTTTTGTTTTTATTTCCATTTGTCTAGGAGGTGGGTCAAAAAGGATCTTACTGTGATTTATGTCATGGAGTGTTCTGCCTATGTTTTCCTCTAAGAGTTTTATAGTGTCTGGACTTACATTTAGGTCTTTAATCCATTTTGAGTTTATTTTTGTGTATGGTGCTAGCAGGTGTTCTAATTTCATTCTTTTACATGTAGCTGTCTAGTTTTCCCAGCACCACTTATTGAAGAAGCTGTCTTTTCTCCATTGTATATTCTTGCCTCCTTCATCAAAGATAAGATGACCATATGTGTGTGGGTTTATCTCTGAGCTTTCTATCCTGTTCCATTGATCTATATTTCTGTTTTTGTGCCAGTACCATACTGTCTCGATTACTGTAGCTTTGTAGTATAGTCTGAAGTCAGGGAGCCTGATTCCTCCTGCTCTGTTTTTCTGTCTCAAGATTGGTTTGGCTCTTTGGTGGTTCCATACAAATTGTGAAATTTGACAAATATGTTTTTAATCATAAGAATTAAATATGAATATTGACAGATCATCTTGTTTTCATTTCTTGCCTTTTTTTAAATTGAGATTTCCCCCACCCTGGCCCTAATTCCATTTTTTTCTCGCTCCTATTTTGAAATTTAATATCTATATTTCTATTCTTTTAGGGGCTTGACATTTTAATGTGCATGTTAATTCTAATTAATTCTGAAATTAATCAGTTTTAAACTTTCTCTGGAATCATATAAGGGCCTTGAAATGCCTTCACTCAGATTACTTCCTTCCCAATTTCTGTGCTATGTGTTATGTAGCACCTTAGTTCTGTTATGATTTTTTTTTTAAATCTCCTTACATTAGAAGTTTTTGTTTTGTATGGTCAGCATTGGCTTGGGTTTTATCCACATGTTTCTCATTTTCTTCGCTCCCATTCCTTCTTCTTCTTTTTTTTTAAAATATAAATTTATTTATTTAATTTTTGGCTGTGTTGGGTCTTCATTGTTGTGTGTGGGCTTTCTTTAGTTGTGGCAAGTGGGGGCTACTCTTTGTTGCGGTGTGTGGGCTTCTCATTTATGGTGGCTTCTCTTTGTTGTGGAGCACAGGCTCTAGGTACACGGGCTCAGTAGTTGTGGCTCATGGGCTCTAGAGAGCACGCTCAGTAGTTGTGGCACACGGGCTTAGTTGCTCCGTGGCATGTGGGATCTTCCTGGACCAGGGCTCGAACCCATGTCCCCTGCATTGGCAGGCAGATTCTTAACCACTGAGCCATGAAGGAAGTCCCTCCTATTCCTTCTTGACTGACTTCCTCTTGAGGTCAATTTCCTTTCCCTTGATAATAGGCATCCTTTAGAAATAACTTTAGGGAGGATCTGTTGGTAGTAAACTCAGGTTTTGTTTTTCTAGAATGTTTTTTATTTCACCCACATTGTTGGAAGTTAGTTCTGCTGGATGGAGGGTGAAAGTTATTTTCCTTTCGCACTTTAAAAATGTTCTTCCATTGTCTCCTGGCTTCCATAGTTGCTGTTGAGAAGGCAGCTGTCAATGAAGCTGTCCTATTGGGAGGATGTGTCTTTCCCTTCTGGCTGCTTTCATGGTCACCTTTTTGTATTGGTTTGGTGAAAAGGTTCATTCAGTTTTGTCCATAAGATGGCTCTAGTAGCACTTAGTTGGCTTTAACTTCATTTGAAACAATTTTGTTAGATTGTATTGTGACAGCTGTCATATCAGCATGCATTTAAAAAAACTTATCAAAATTGGTGAATTTTTGTATAGCCATTTTAATATTGAAGATAGAAGAGAAAAAGCAACATTTTCAGCGTATTATGCTTTATTATTTCAAGAAAGGTAAAAAGGCAACTGAAAACACACAAAAAAATTTGTGCAGTGTATGGAGAAGGTGCTGTGACTGATTGAACGTGTCAGAAGTGGTCGGTGAAGTTTCGTGCTGGAAATTTCTCACTGGATGATGCTCCACAGTTGGGTAGATCAATTGAAGTCGATAGTGATCAAATCGAGACATTAATTGAGAACAATCAACATTATACCATGCTGGGAGATAGCTAACATACTCAAAATATCCAAATCAAGCATTGAAAATCATTTGCACCAGCCTGGTTATGTTAATGGCTTTGATGTTTGGGTTCCACATAAGTTAAGTGGAAAAAAACCTTCTTGACAGTATTTCCACATGTGATTCTCTACTTAAATGTAACGAAAGCATTCCGGTTTTTAAAACAAATTGTGACGGGCGATGAAAAGTGGATACTGTACAATAACGTGGAATGGAAGAGACTGTGGGGCAAGCGAAATGAACCACCATCAACCACACCAAAGGTCAGTCTTCATCCAAAGAAGATGATGTTGTGTATATGGTGGGATTGGAAGGGAGTCCTCTATTATGAGCTCCTTCTGGAAAACCAAATGATTGATTCCCACAAGTACTGCTCCCAAGTAGACCAACTGAAAGCAGCACTCGATGAAAAGCATCTGGAATTAGTCAAAAGAAAATGCATAATCTTCCATCAGGATAATGCAAGACCGCATGTTTCTTTGATGACCAGGCAAAAACTGTTACAGCTTGGCTGGGAAGTTCTGATTCATCTGCTGTATTCACCAGACACTGCACCTTTAGATTTCCATTTATTTCGGTTTTTACAAAATTCTCTTAATGGAAAAAATTTCAATTCCCTGGAAGACTGTAAAAGGCACTCGGAACAGTTCTTTGCTCAAAAAGATAAAAAATTTTGGGAGGATGGAATTATGAAGTTGCCTGAAAAATGGCAGAAGGTGGTGGAACAAAACGGTGTATAGGTTGTTCAATATATTTCTTGGTGAAAATGAAAAATGTGTCTTTTATTTTTATTTAAAAACTGAAGGAACTTTTTGGCCAACCCAATGTTTGTTGTTTTGCAGCTTGACCACAGTGTGTTTAGGAGGGGAGTTTTCTTTATTTTTCCTCCTTTGGGGTTGGTTGGGATCCCAAAGTCAGAGGACAGGTGTCTTTCATTAATTCTGGAAAAATTTCAAACAAATTTCATCAAATCTTGACTCTTCCTTACTGTTTTTTCTCCTTCTGGAACTTCAATTACATTGTTGGTAGACCATATCATTCTACTCTCCATCTCTCTTAACCTGCCTTTCATGTTTTACACTTGTTCTGTCTTTCTGTGCTGCATTTCTGGGTAATTTCATCAGATCTATTTTTCTGTTCATTGGCTATTTCAGACATAAATTTCTAGAAGCTCTACTTTCTTTCCCCCCAGAATGTTATGGGACAATTTAAAAAATCTTGGCCCTTTATATTCCCTATTTAAAGTTCTTTAAACATATTTCATATCTCTATCTTCTGTATTAGATAATTTCAGTATCTGCAGTCTTTACGGGTCTGAGTCTATAGTTTGTGCTCTTTTTTTTTTTTCGGTACGCGGGCCTCTCACTGCTGTGGCCTCTCCCGTTGTGGAGCACAGGCTCCGGACGCGCAGGCTCAGTGGCCATGGCTCACAGGCCCAGCCGCTCCGCGGCATGTGGGATCATCCCAGACCGGGGCACGAACCCGCGTCCCCTGCATCGGCAGGCGGACTCCCAACCACTGCGCCACCAGGGAAGCCCAAGTTTGTGCTCTTTTGTGGCAGTTTATTTCATCATATGTTAGAGATTTTTGAAATCAGGTCTGAATGACCCCAAAGCTCTTGCCCTCGTGCCCAAACCTCACTCTCTATGTGGCCTGATGTTGGGGTGGTCTGATGAGGTGGCATCATTTTGTGGGTGCTTCATCTGTGTTTTTATACTGGTTCAGTTTGTAATACCTCAAGGAAAATAGTATTTTTGAATAATGTACATCTTATTCTTCTGTTGGCAGGTTCATCAGTTTCCCCCTTTGGAAAGAGCTAGGATCTTAACAGAAATTAGACTGTTTCCAATGTTAGTTTAGAAATGTCACAATATGAAAGCTACTAGTTGAATTTCATTGACTTATATGAAGTGGAGGGGTTAAAGCAGAAAGTCAGCTTGGCCCTTCACCTCACACATCCATCTAGCAGCAGGTTCTGCCATGTCCACTGCTAACATCTAGCTCAAGCCTGCCATCTCCTTCTCATCATCTAAACTGCCATCATTAGTCTAAGCCATCATCTCACTTGACTCAACTTGCACCGCCCCTGGTTCGGATTCCTGCTGCAGTGTGATCTGGAGGAGGCAGCAAACACACACTCCAGTTATCATGCCCCACTGGGGACCCGTCAGCATCCTCCTACTGCATTCTTCTTGAAACCTGAAGTCGGAACTTGGCCAGCATCCTATTACTCTAGCCCCTGTCTGCCTGCTTCCTGTGACCTTGCTCTTCTCCCCTTGGCCAGCCATGCTGCAGGCACACTGGCCACCCTTGAGCGCTTGGACTCCCTCCACTCCTTTCTTCCTCCTGCAGGGCCTGTTCCTTCAGTCTGGGTGGCTCTTGATCTTGCTCTGCATGAGGCGAACATTTTATTCTTCAGTCCTTCTGCTTAAAGGTTACCTCCTTAGAGAGACCTTTGCTGGTCATCCTGTCCTGTCTCCCACCTCCCTTGTCACTCGCCTCCCTCCATGCCATGGGGGTATTAACTGTTTTTATGTCTCCCGCCCAGGCGGTAAGTTCTATAAGAGCAGAGGCCACTTCTGCTTTTTCACCACTGTATCAACTAGCACTTAGCACAGTGTCTGGCAATAGGAGGAAAGTTCCTAAATGATGACCATGATTGTTTTATATTATACATTATAAAATAGCTTTATAGCAGGAAGTTTTTTCAAACCTTTGCTGTGGTGTTGGTATTGAATATGATCAGGGTCTGATTAGACCTCTTTCCAGGACCATAGGGTATCAGGAAGACCTTTGTCTAAGCTAAGGTCACCCTTGGGCAGGGACCCTGGGAGCAGATATCATAGAAGCCTCAGGGTATTACTACTACTACCATCACCACTACTACAGTACTATTACTACTATTATTATATTTAAATATATATATTATATTTTTTAAAAAGTAGTTTTTTTCCCCCCAAGCCTTAAAGTACAAATGACAATGCACACTCAGTCTGTCCTCTTTTCACTGCTGCCACCTCCCAGCTTCTGCCTCTTTCTTGGGAGTGTGGCTCAGATGGACAGTGGGCAGAGGTGGCATCATTGCCCTGTGATGCAGGTGCTGTGATGAATCCTGTGTAGGTAGCCCATTTAGACCACATCAGCCTTGCCACTTATCTCTTTGTGAATTCATGTCATTCTAATTCTTACAAGCTTTTAAAGTAGTTGTTAAAAGTTATTAATATGTGGGCAAGAGAGTTAATAGACATTTCTCCAAAGACACACAAATGGCCAGTCAGCACGTGAAAAGATGCTCAACATCACTAACCATTAGGGAAATACAAATCAAAACCACAGTGAGATACCACTTCACATCCATTTGGATGGCTGTTATCAGAAAAAGCAGAAAATGACAAGTGTTGGGTGAGAATGTGGAGAAATTGGAATCTTTGTGCATTGCTGGTGTAAAATGGTACAGCCACTGTGGGGTATGGCAATTCTTCAAAAAATTAAGCACAGAACTACTGTATGATCCAGCAATTCCACTTCTGTGTATATCCCCAAAAGACCTGAAAGCAGGGACTAGAAGAGATATTTCTAGATCTATATTCATGGCAGCATTATTCACAATAGCCAAAAGGTGGAAGCAATCCAAGTGAACATCAACAGATGAATGGATAAGCAAAATGGGGTGTGCGTATATATATATAATGGAGTATTATTCAGCCTTAAAAAGGCAGGTATTTTAAACAGTACTATACTGAGCACTAGCTGCCTTTTGGTGCTAGTACACAATGTGTGGTCCTTGACACAATATAAATTAGTAAGTACACAAATTGGTGAAAGTGCTTCTGGAAATCTCAAGATCTGGGTTTGAATCTCAGCCCCATTACTAACTTTCCATTTTGAGAATGTTTCCACTTCTGAAAAATGGGGTCAGTTCTTTGTTCTTTCTTGACTTCAAAGGGTTGATGTAAGTTTCAAACAAACGAGGAAGTGTGACAGCCCTTTTGTTATCTGGAAAATACTGTACAAATGTAAGGTATAAAAGGGTACATTTTAATGTGAGAACATACCGCTATTTTTCTAATGCTTTCTCTCCCAACTAGTACTTGAGAAACTTTGTTTATCCACAGAAGGCAGAATGTTAACTTTCTTTTATATGTCTTCAATTTAAAACTGGGCTGGTACTAACGTGGATGCAAATATTTCTATTCGGCAGGTACCTCTTCATCTACTTTTCAGTTTTACACAGAAGAGACCAGTGCCCTTATAAAATGTAGCTTTCTCAACACATTTCCAGACATTGGGAAGTAACTACACTTTCCCTAAGCGACTCATTGTCTAGGTTTAAGGTAATCCCATTCTTCTCCATTCATTCTCCATGTGGGTAGTCCGGGTGATGAGGCTGAGTGCTTAAACAGGGGGCGCCAGCTTAATCTAGAATTGGGTCATGGAGACTGAGGACTAGTCTACTTTCAGCTCTCCTTGTTGCTTTGTACAGGGCTGAGCATACCAGATAGAGACCTAACTTTGTCCTCTTCAGAAATATTATTGTTAGCAGTGTAATAGATGGACATATAGGGATGTGATTTCTGGATGAAAGTTTATAAAGTCCATTAACAACCACAGTTTTTGGGTAAGTTCTGAGAAATGTTATTCTGTGACTAATGGGTAAAACATTATGGTGATGAGGAGTTATTTGTCTTCCTCTCGTGTGCTCTGTGGTTTAAGGCTCTGCTTCCTGCTGGCCAACTGCCCCCCACCCCCACCCCGCCCAGCCTTTCCCCACCAGCTTCAGGACCACCACATCTTGTGGTGATGTTACTGACACTGGGATTTGATATTTTTACAAGTTCCTGGTCAGTTAAATTCAGGATACAAAGAGTCAGACTCTCCATGTTCTCCTGAGTATGTGTCAAAGCTCTCTTCCTTCTGGTAAAGGTTAGACAAATAGGGCACCATAATGATGACCACATGGGATGGAGGAGTTCAAGTTCAGGGGCAAAAGGTGGGCCTGAGCTTCCTGCAGCTGTATCAGATGAGGACCCCTCTTCTGTTACCATTCATGAGGAAGCAGACATTTGAGATGCTGTTTCCTCCTGTCTGCCCCAAATAGGGCTCCACATTTGTCCCCAAATGTGACACCTCTTTGAATGCAAAAGGAACAGTATGTTTCAGACCCACTTCATATCCTTTTGAATGATTCAGGGGGAAAAAGTTTAATCTTTGTATCATTTGCCTAAGGGTAAGATGCACCAGTGCTCAGATTATGAGACCTTCATATTAAAAGCAATTAGGATTACATAAATCTTTGTGTGGGTGGCACACAAAGTCATCTGCATATTTTACCATCTTAGATTTGGGACAAGTGATTTATTCTCAGCCAAGGCAATGACAAGTTGCAAGTTGGCCAGTACTAAATCTGTGATAACAGAGCAACAGGCTCCCTGTCAGTTACCAGTAATGAAACCTACCCTGCCACCACCTGCAGACCTCTCCTAGCGCTTCCTCCGTTCCCTGACAACTTTGCTCATCTGCTCAGAAATTCTAACATTTTCTACATTCTGTCTTCCAACATTTTTTTTCAATTCTTTGCTAAGAATATTTTGGCAATCAGATGCTCTTCAAAAACCAACAAAAATATCCAAGTGTGTATTTACTTCACCTTCTGTTCTCTTCTCCTCTATGTGAAGGATTGTTCTGCTGACACCACGGCCCCCTTGCCTGTGGTCCTTGAGCTCCAGGTATTTGCATATTTGCTATCTGTCTGATAGTGATGGGTCCTCTTGCCCTTACATTATGTCAAAGCACTCTTCTCTAAGATATTGTTTGTCATCTGTCCATCAATGTTCTGGGACGGGGGTCCCTAGTTAAATAAGTTTGGGAAATAAATGCTGGATTAATCAAATCTCATTGCTGCAGGGTTTCTAAATGTCCAGATTGCTGATAGGCACACAGAACCCCCAGCAGTGAGCTCTGAGCATCACAGCAGGTTCCCTTTTCCAAACTTGCTGGCCTCAGAAACCTCCTTCCACAGCATATCTTGTGAAGCTAGTGTTCCACAGAATATATGTGTGAAAATGCATGCTACAAGGGAAGTCAGGAACGTAGGATTCTTTGGCCCCCTTAAAAAAAAAAATTAAATGTAATCATACTTTAAGAGTAGTTCTCAGTTTTAAGGCATCCTGTGATGAATGCTTTGGAGGGTCAGGATGAAGTTTGCATTTGTGAATACTGAATTTTCTTAAAGCAGGCAGCTTTGAAGTGCATGCCTCACTGGAAAGCAGGGACCCTGGTGAATTCCTGGTGCTGAATTCTGAGCCATTGAGGTGGCATTTGGAAATCTTCTCCCTTTAGGCACTACCCTACCACCGTGGGTGTGCAAAACACCTGGGTTCAGACACTTCTTGTCTGATGCCCTCTCTCCGGTTAGAAACTAGGCTCCAAGCTCTCTGCTAAGCTCAGAATTAGGCGCTTAACCCCCCTCAGCATATTTCTCCTATAATAAGGATTCCTTCTTCTAATAATTTCCTTTTAGAAGCAAAATATTTTGTGAAGAAAACAACCAGATAGCTTATGTGAAAAAGAAAAGCAAAAATAAAAAAATTCTGTACCCTGGAAACTCAAGATTTGGTACAAAGATCCTGAATGATTTCAGCATTTTCCCTGGAAGAATGCTTTAAGATAGACCTCTGCTTTTGTTTTTCGGGTGACCACAACCAACCTATGCTTAAAGTGAATTCTTAAAATCGGGGTTCGTTGGGGGATTTCAATTTCTTTACTGTCTGCAATGAATTATCATTTCAACTGTGTGCCGTTTTTCATAAAAGCATTTTGCATTGTACTGAAAAGATTACATTCTTTTGGCTTTGGAAAAATATTTCCTGTTGGGTTCAAACCATTAAAGCCTGTTAGCATTTCACATCTGGAAGCTCCTGCCCGAGTCTGCCTTCCATCAGCAGCTCAGAGGCCAGGCTGGTCTCTGGCGCGTGCAGAAGACGCCCCAGACCTGTTTACTTCCCGAGGGCCCCTCTGCAAGGCCCAAATGTGCCCTTGTGGTTGGCGGGTGGGTGGGGGCGGGGCTTCCTTCCTCCCTGCAAGGGAGGCTGGGT
>NW_020175700.1:1119935-1123277 GCF_003031525.2 Neophocaena asiaeorientalis asiaeorientalis | reverse complement strand
GTGTGTCCGTCCTGGGTTGGGGAAGGGGTCTCCCTTGCCAGCCAGCATTGGATGCCCCCTCCCCTCTCCTGCCCTAAGCATTTTCCTTTTCTTTTTTTCACTCCCACCCAGTTTTCCAGAAAGCTAACCCAAACATTTTCCGTGTAAGGAGGAGTCTGCCCGAACTTTTCTGATGGGGCAGTTTCCCCAGAGAGATGAGAAGGAATTAAAACCCCAAAGGCTGGAGCAGCCTCCTCCTGTCCCCGGACAGCTTGGGGGGCCCTTTCCCTGGGGTGCAGGGGTCTGGCCCAGCTTAAAGGTTTTAAAAGGGAACCTTTAAGAGATCTTTGGAAATTCCTTTTCGTGGAGGGTTAATTTATCCCCAGAGGCAGGCCTGATGCAGCCCCCATGCTCACGCTATCGGGCTGATAGATTCTGCTGGGCTTCTGTTGAGAAGACCCCCAGGGACCCGCCCCTGGGCTGCAAGGCAGGAGAGCCCTGAGGGGCCAGGGTGCCCTGGGAATACTGTCCATCAGGTTCTTTGAGGGGCTCTCACAGCTCCAGCAGCATACCCGGCCAGGGAAATGATTTCATGGTGTACAAGGAGCAAAATACATTCACTGCATTTCTCCTGACCACACTCGGCCAGAGCCAATGCCAGGCAAGCTGTGGCAGCCTCTGGGGGAGCCAGGCAGAGGCCCCTAGGCCCAGTGGTCTTGGGTGAGGTATCCCACCCTGTTCCCCTCCGCAAAACATGGACGATTACGCTGTCCTCCCAGTCCCCTGTCAGCAGAGGTCTCAGCTTTGTGTGTGTGTGTGTGTGTGTGTGTGTGTGTGTGTGTGTGTGTGTGTTGGGGGGGGGGTGTCATTGATAAGGCTTGTCAGTCAAACCTCAACCTCACTGGAGTGGACTGAAGGCTTGCCTCTGACAAACATCTGTCCCAAGACACAGGGCCAGCGCCAGAGAGTAAAAGTCCAGGTGGGATTTTTACTTGCTCTGTAAGACTGCATTCCTGGGGGCGTCTGGAGAAAGGTAGCTATTGAAGTTGCTTTCATGGGAGAATCATGCAGCATGAGTCAGGTGCCCTAGGGCTGAAGCAGCCCACTTCCCAGTATGTTCTTCTTAATTTATTTGAACGTGCACTGAATCTTTTTTCATACCTGTGGGAAGCCACTAGACCAACTGGATGAATAGCAGTTTGAACAGAGAGCTCAGCTAAACAACCACCCACATTTCCGAAGTGCTCAGGATGAGAAAGGCATAGGGAGAGGCCTTTGTTGGCGAGGGGTATTGGGGCCAGGAGAGGAGAGAACAAGCACTCAGTGTGCCTGGAGGGAGTCTTCACGTTCCTGGTGGGGTGTGTGTGTGTGTGTGTGTGTGTGTGTGTGTGTGTGTGTGTGTGTTGGGGGGGGGTGTCATTGATAAGGCTTGTCAGTCAAACCTCAACCTCACTGGAGTGGACTGAAGGCTTGCCTCTGACAAACATCTGTCCCAAGACACAGGGCCAGCGCCAGAGAGTAAAAGTCCAGGTGGGATTTTTACTTGCTCTGTAAGACTGCATTCCTGGGGGCGTCTGGAGAAAGGTAGCTATTGAAGTTGCTTTCATGGGAGAATCATGCAGCATGAGTCAGGTGCCCTAGGGCTGAAGCAGCCCACTTCCCAGTATGTTCTTCTTAATTTATTTGAACGTGCACTGAATCTTTTTTCATACCTGTGGGAAGCCACTAGACCAACTGGATGAATAGCAGTTTGAACAGAGAGCTCAGCTAAACAACCACCCACATTTCCGAAGTGCTCAGGATGAGAAAGGCATAGGGAGAGGCCTTTGTTGGCGAGGGGTATTGGGGCCAGGAGAGGAGAGAACAAGCACTCAGTGTGCCTGGAGGGAGTCTTCACATTCCTGGTGGGGTGAGGCTGCCTCACCTGCTGACCAATGTGAAAGGCCAAGTTCAGGTGTGTAAGGCCCGTCAGCACAGGGGAAGTGGCCAAGGTATGTCAATTCCCATCGTAAACCAAGCTGGATTCGAACACGGGACTCAATAACCCACAGAGCCCTTGCCTTTTGGGGCTCCAGGAAGGCCCCTGGGTGTGCTAGAGTTTGAGATGGGCCTTGAAGATGGCAAGGCAGAAGGAGCTGGGCAATAGGGGTGCTGCAGAGGAAGGGGGCATGTGATTGTAAAGGGCCTTCGAGGCTTGGTAGAGGAGACTGTCTGGATGGGGTCACTAACATCATCTGAGTGTTTTACACATTCTGAAATCAGACAGACCTTCATGCCCTGGTGTTGCCACTGACTAGCCAAATGGTCTCCTCTTCAGGCCTCAGTTTTCTCATCTGTAAATTGGAGTTAGGCTGGACTCAGTGAAATAAGAGGTGTGTAGCACTCAGCAACCTGCTGGCACCTGGGGCCAGGGTATAGCTACAATATTTTTATTGGTGGCAGATAGAGGAAGGGTGGGTGGAAAGGGGTGAGGCCAGAGGTTATTGTGAGATGCTGAGGCCTTGAACTGAGAGCATCAGGACGATTGGAGATAGGTGATGCAGGCTGAGGGTTTGGTGGCAGGTTTGAAGTGGTTCCTGAGCGAGGAACCATCTGGCTTGGCTTGGATCCATCGGCTTTGAGCTGTATTCCTGGAGGGCCCAGTAAGGAGTAGGGAGGGTGTAGAGGTTCAGCTTGAGGGCTGTGTCTGATCAGTTGCTGGGGGCTTCCTGGCCCATCACAGTGAGAAGGAGCCTGGGCTTTCTTGAATGTGTGTGTATAGAGAGAAAACACATACGCGCACACACACCACAAGTGTGTGCCTTGAACAGCAGAATATCCCTGCTACCTAGAGGCACAACCTTGTTTAGAAAGAGACCCCCAAGTTCATCACTGACTGTTCATTGTCACTGAATGAACTGTTAATTTTTCATATCTTTATTTGAAATATTTTAATCAGTGCATTTATAGTTGTAATTTTTTGGTGTGCATTTCACACTCAAATAAATACTTAAAAAAATTGAGTTACCAAAAAAAAAAAAAAAAAAAAAAAAAAAAATAATGAATAGTGGGAGAGTATTTACTCATCTCTTTGCCACTGTGTGTGCTGGTGATGTTTTCACCATGAAAAGTCAGGGGCAGGGGGAGGGGCTCGTGCAGGACTGAGGCCTAGTCCACCCCTGCTCTTGACATCCTCTGTTTTCTATGAGCACTGCCCCCAATCAACAGCAGTAAAATTCATCATAGGCAAGCTTGGTGAACTGGAGACAGGAAACTTTTTGCTGCTAAGAGCAGTCTCTGTTCCCTGAAAAGTGTCTGCAGAAGGAATGGAGATTCTGAGAGAAAGTAGGAAGATGATATTTCCGTGGGTGTTTATGCACAGGC
>NW_020175700.1:1049090-1119721 GCF_003031525.2 Neophocaena asiaeorientalis asiaeorientalis | reverse complement strand
GGGGGAGGGGGAGGAGGAGGGGGGAGGAGGAGGAGAGGAAGAAGAAGAAGACAGCTGCTTTGGCACCCTTCCCACCATAGGAGGCCCAGAAATGCATCAGAGAAGGGGACCACGGAAGGGCAGAAGCTACAGAGCCCCCTCCCACTCAGGGATGTTGCCAGCCAGAGATGAGCCAGCATCTCAAGAGAAAACCAACTGCCATTTCCAAGCTGAATTGTATGCTCTCAATTTGTATGATTATTCGAGGATATAATTTTCCTCTAAAAGTACGGTGATAAGAAAGAGATGCTGAGTAGAGCTGGGAGATAACTTGCAAATTAATCTGTGCAATAGTCTATCTGTGAATGGCCATTTCGGTTTACACATGTAGTTTTATAGTTCATACTAACTAGTACGTTTAAACTGTCTTACAATAAAGCAGTCCAATTAAAGGAGAAGAATTGACAAATCTTAACTTCGTGGCAAATGTAAGCTGGCAAACTAAAAACTCAGGCTGGATTTTGTCAAAGTTAGCAAGGTTCTAAGCAGCTGGGGTCAGCTCTCAGGGTACCTGTTTGTACATGTAGCTGTAGTGGAGGACACTACTAGAAAATACTTGGGAAACCATTTGATAGTTAGGGGGTATGAAAGGAAGTTTCTGCAGTGGTCTAAGAGGGTTCGTATTGAACCTCATGTCTCCTTGGGGTTGGTGCCAACCCCACCATCAGGAATGTCTTCTATTTTCTTTTGGTTCCTGCTGCTACACTGCTCTTTTCTTTTTCACTTAAAAAAAAATAGGTGAACAGAATTTTTTTTTTTGGGGGCGGTACACGGGCCTCTCACTACTGTGGCCTCTCCCATTGCGGAGCACAGGCTCCGGACGCGCAGGCTCAGCGGCCATGGCTCATGGGCCCAGCCGTTGCGCAGCATGTGGGATCTTCCCAGACCGAGGCACGAACCCGTGTCCCCTGCATTGGCAGGCAGATTCTCAACCACTGCGCCACCAGGGGAGCCCGGTGAACAGGATTTTTAAAGCAAGTTTCAATTGGCTGCTTTTTTCTTTTCATATTCAAGAAATAAGTGACTTTTATTTCAATGAGAGAGGAAAGCTCACGTCATTTCTTGCCTTCTTTTTCCCCTAGCAGGCATTTACCCAGTGGATATTTTGGAAGATGACCCTGCTGGGCATCGGGAAGCGGCTCTGGCTTACTGTGCCACTCTTGGGGAAGGAGCATGGCCCTCACCAGACGTTTTCTCTCTTCCCACTGGGGAGCAGGTATGTGTGATCTTCCTCATTGGTGGAGAGTTCTGTAAAATCTAAATTATTAAAAAGGAGAATGTTAGTGAAAGAGCATTACAGATAAAAAAAAAAACCTTCTGGGGTGAATACTAGAATAATTCCACTTTGAGAAGCAAAAGGAATCCTGGATTGGGATTCTGAGGTCTTGAGGATAAGTCCAGTTCTATAAAGCAGTCAGCCAAGTAGCCTGCTGTGAATCCCATGCCTACCACTTAATAGCTGTGTGACCTTGAGCAAGTGTCTTTACCTCTCTGCTCTTGCTATTCTCATCTCAGAAGTTGGGACAATAATAGTGCTTACTTCATACTGTTGTTATGAGGATTAATTGAGATGCTGTGTGTATTGCCTGACTGGCCTCAGTTTTCCCATTTGTAAATGAGGGGATTGACTGACCTTTAGTCTCTAAGGTTTGACTTAGTCCTAAAAGTTTCTGACTTGGAATGAAGTTATATCAATTACGATTTTTAGCAATAATAAGATTGAATTTTGAATATGGGCTGGAAGAAGACAGAAATGAAAACTATTTGTTAGGATAGTGGGATTGTGGGTGAAATTTAATAATTGTGTTATTTTTAAGGCCTTCCCCCCTCCCCTGAAGTAAATAAAAATAATATGTGAATCTTGGGCTGTACCTAAATTGGTTACCTTTTTTTCAGATTTGAGGCTGATCTGTTGAAAGAGGCAAGATTTTCTTGTTTTATATGAATAAGATTTCACTCATAACAGAAATCATTGCTCTCTGGCAGGCAAAGTTGGTTGAGGAAGACAGGGTTTTATTTTGCTGTATTGAAGTTGTTCCAGAGTTAATTAAAACAATGGCTTGTACAGTTTATATAGTGTGGCTTCCTTGAGATTTTGGAGATGCTAGTTTGTAATTAACTCCTGGAAGAATCCAGCTCCCATGGGTGATTCCTTATTGTTGATCTGCCGAGGGAGGTGGCTGTACTCACACGCTTTCAGCGCCCCCTAGTGATAGCTAAACCAGAAAACAAGCAAGCTCTCAGTCAAGACTAGGGGCTTACTCTTGGGGAACTGCGGGGCTGGTGGGCTGCAGGGTTGTTGGATGGAGTCGGGGAGGGGGGGAATGCTAGGTAATCTGAGAAGTGTGGCGAAATACAGGAGTTAGCGCTGAAGTACTTTAGGGTGCAGTTTCAGTCATCTATCTGATTTTATTTCACATTTATTTATGGATTACGTCGCTTAACAGCAACAACCCCCCCCCCAATATGTAGTATGCTCACAGAGTGAATAATTTTAGTGTTATTAGCAAAAACATAATAAAATAAGACAGTTACTAAAATTAAGTTGTTTTAATGTGTTAGAAATGCTGAAATGTCTTTCTACCTATTTGCTTCTCCCCCTTCTAAAAAAAGAGTCCTGAAAATAATCATTTGGTTTCCTACCATTTTAGCAATTAATTAAGAAATGGTAGCAGTTTCCTACCATTTAGCAGGTTTTGAAATAGTCTGATTTGCGATGATGATAGACCTCCTCATTGCTTTTAGCAAATTTAACTTTTCTTTTTGAAACCAGAGACATTTTTTTAAACACACAAACAAAAAAGACAAGGATGTACCACACCACATCACTCTGGTCCTCCTCAAAGTCTTTTCTTTTCATAATTAACTCTGTTTTCAGTCTTGAAATTGTCTTATCATATTTAAAATATAATAATACTTACTGATTTTTCTTGCTCAGTGTATACTATTTGGGAACTATAGCCAAGGACAGAGAAAATAAAATCACCCATGTTCATTGCTGTGAACATTTTGATGTGTTTCCATTGGATTTTATTTCTGGGCATGCTTTTTTAACATTCAGATCACACTCAGAGTACAATATTGTCTATAATAAGCATCTTTCTATGTTAATCCAATGCTTTGTACATATTGTTTTTAATGGCCTCGTAACGGCCGTCTGATGGGTGAATTGTGCTTCATATAGCCACCACAGGGAGCCAGCTGGGGGGGCTCTTCGTTAAGGTGACTTGAAGACTGGGAGCCACCAAGATGTTTATGGGTCTCAGGATTTGTTAAGAAACAATTCTCTGAAACCAAGGAGGCCTGCTGTAAACTTTTACAAGCAGCCTGCCTGCCTCACTCAGCCGACACGTCCTTTTCTCATTTTCTTACACTCTCCTTGGTTTTCAAAACAGACTTTGGAGTGGAGCGTGTTGTCCTTTTGCTTTGGGAGCTGAGACCAGTGGGTTCGATGGCCGGGAACAGAACTTGGCAAGTGGGTGCTTGAGAGAAGGCTCTGGGGCAGCCCAGCATCAGAGAGCCTGCATGTGCTGCTTGGTATTCCTTGTGGTCATGAGCAAACAGGTGCTGGGCACTGAGGATCTTCCCCCCGGGGCTGCCTCAGAGCCAGAGCTGAGACTGCAGGGCCCAGAGAAGGTGTGGGTTTCTTGAGGCTGCTTGCAGGGATCCGAGCCAGGGCAGCAGGCAGCCTGAGTGGCAATGCGGGTGGACGCAGGCTTGTCTAGGCTGTTTGCATAGAGTGGCTGCAGGGGGACAGTTGAGGTCGGCTTGGCAGGTGCAGCCTGAGGTTGGGATGTGGCCTTCTGCTTTGGCAGGTGGAGGCCCGACGGGGATTCGGGTGGGGAAGGCTGCTGGGGCAGGAAGTGAATGGAAGGAGAGACCGCAAGGGGGTCAGCTGAGGAAATGTTCAGTCATTACTTGGATAGACAGACAGGTGAGCAAGGGGAAGAGCAGGTTTGCTGGGTGGGAGATAGAGGAAGGGCCGTCGTCAGATTGCCCTCGTGTTTAGCTCAGAGTGGGTAAGGTTTCCATTTTCATGTTGCCTCCATCCTGTCAATTTTTTTAAAAAATTATTTATTTACTTTATTTTTGGCTGTGTTGGGTCTCCATTGTGGTGCTCGGGCTTCTCATTGTGGCGGGTTCTCTTGTTGCGGAGCACGGGCTGTAGGCACGTGGGCTTTAGTAGCTATGGCTCGTGGGCTCTAGAGCGCAGGCTCAGTAGTTGTGGCGCATGGGCTTAGTTGCTCTGCGGCACGTGAGATCTTCCTGGACCAGGGCTTGAACCCGTGTTCCCTGCATTGGCAGGCAGATTCTTAACCACTGTGCCACCAGGGAAGCCCCGTCCTGTCAGATTAACTTCTGTGCAACAGTGTTCTTTCAGTGAATATTGTGCTAATTTAATTGTTAAGCAATTTCTTGTGCCCTTACTGTGGTGACAGAACAAAATGGTGATTTTGCTATTTTTTCAGGTTAAACTTGAAGCTTCGTCTGTTTGCTTTTGCACTGTGCACTGTGATGAACCTCAACATAAAATCTTGGTCTTGGTTAATCCCCAGGACACAAAGACAGGTTGGTAGTTATTAATTAATTTAATAAACAAGGATTCTGATTTGTTTACAACAAATGGAATCAAACACCTCAGAAATGATGGTTGTACCCTTCGGCTGGACTTAGAAGGACATCAAGGCAGAACTGGTTTATTTTCAGCTTTTAGAGATCTGGTAAGGCATTATGGTTTCTGTTTATTGACACACATTGATTTTTGTATTGAAGACACCAGACACCTTCTTGCCCATAGTGGCAGTATTCAAAGCTGCTTTTAAGGGTAGCACTTACTGTTCTTATTAATAACATTGTGTGCACAGGGTGGAGCCCTTTTGTTGGAGTGTCACCGCAGCCCTGCAAAGCACAGGGACCATTCTTATCCCTGCCAGACAGATGAGGAAATGAGGCTTCTGATGGTCAGCTGGTGTAGGGTAGGGGATTTTTGCAAGGTGATTATCCGGTGGGGTTTTGTTTCTGGTGGTGAAATTTATGTAATTTGTAATTCATTTATTCTCCCTCTGCATTATCAAGAGCCCGTTTTTGACCAATTTCAGCTTCTTGGAGTGAGTGCTCTGAGCACACGTGGATGGCTGTGCTCAGGTGCATATAGGGCAGGGGTCTGGGGCTGTTGGCAGTGAGCAGTGTGAGGATGGAGAGGGTTCCAGGCTATCAGTCCACCTGGAGCCCAGGCCACCAGTGAGCTGGAAGCAAACTCCTCGTCTCTGACTTCAAGGGAGTCCCAATTCAATCCTATTTAGAAATTTACTGCTTTATTATACTTTAATGTGTTTTAAAGATTTCCTACAATTCCCATATATTGCTTTCCTAATAAGAAATTAAAAAAACAAACCCTTAGTGAGTTAGCCCTCTTTCAGTGTTGTGGTGTCTGGTAAAAGTTTGGGGTTATGGGTCTTTAACTACAATTTGCAAAGGGGCCTCTTTCAGCTCTCCAGCTCCCCTGGAGATGGACTTTTGCCTTAAACACCGCATGTCCATCTGGGGTTTGTAGTCAGAGGCTGCCCTGTTCGATGAGTGTCACAAAGCCCAAGGTGACCTCCTTGACTGGGGAACGTTATTCACCATGTAGACTGTTGTTAACGCTTCTCTTGTTACTAATCCTGAGACACGAGTGTGCTTAGCTAGCTGTCTGGGAGTTTTGGGCATGTTGGCAAAGCCTCCTCCTTGCTCCAGGGCTGGGGGTGGCTGAGCTGTGTGTGAGAGCTTTCTGGTCAAGGTTCAGGACATCTCCTATTCCTGTCAGGTCAAGCCCTGGTTGAACAAAGGGATTATGATAACCTCAGGCCTTTGACATTGCCTTGAATTTGTGACTCCAGCTGGCACCAGGTTAGTGAAAGTAACAGGATGTGCACTCCTTGGGAAACAGATTGTCAAAAAACTCTGAAAATATCATTTGCCAGTTTTAAGAAAATGTCCAAATATCAGCAGCCCTCTCTTCTGCCTTTTTTTGGCATTTAACAATATTCTGGTTATAGGTCTTTAACTGCAATTTGCAAAATGCAAATATATGACTGACTCATAAAAATCTGTTTCCTATTTCTATTGTACTTAATTTTTTGATCGTTTTCAAGAATGTATTATAATAAATATTCATAAGCTCCAAGAAATCTCACTCTGGACCTTTCTTTATATTTCATAGAACTTTAAATGAAGTTTCCAAATGTTTTCCTGCTGCTGGGGCTCTATGATGGTTGCTGCAATTTTGCATGATTTCTGAAAAGCACTCAGGTGTTATCCACACCTCATGCTCTTTAGTCTGGTATTTTGAAGCAGGCACGATATGTAAATGCACCTCTTGTGGCTTGAAACATGTGGACTCCGAAGCAGCCGATGGTACCATAGAGCCTCTTCACAGCTTTGACACATGTGCCACTTCAGTTATGTGCTTAGCTGTGACCATTGAGAAGGCTGTCCCTGGTTACTTTATAATTTTCCAATTATATTTGTGAAGGCCTTGTGTTTGTGTGGTTAGATGGAAGCTAAAGGGATCAGAGCTGTTTGATAAGCCCGTGTATGAGTTAATTATTGGTAAGCTGATTGAATTCATCGTAGTAACTTCCAATAACCCTGCGAGCAAATGAAAAACATCCTGGAGTTGTGAATTCCCTGGTGGCAAGTAGTTAATATTCCTGGCGGGCTACCCTGAGGATGTGAGTTAAGGCAGACCTCAGAGATGTTGTGCAGGTTCCGGACCACTGCAGTAAAACCAATATGGCAGTAAAGAGAGTCACGCGAATTCTTTGGTTTCTCAAATATAGAAAAGTTATATTTACCCTATACTGTAGTCTGTTAAGTGTGCAGTAGCATTATGTCTAAGAAAACAATGTACACACCTTAATTGAAAACACTTTATTGCTAAAAAAGCTGACCATCATCTGAGCCTTCAGCAAGTCATAGTAATCTTTTTGTAATAGTAACATCAAAAATCACTGATCACAGATCATCATAACAAATGTAATAATAACGAAAGAGTTTGAAATATTGCGAGAATGACCAAAATGTGACACAAAGATGTAAAGTGAGCAATTGCTGTTGGGAAGATGACGCCGACATAGGGTTGACACAAACCTTCGATTTGTAAAAAAATGCAATAAAGTGAAGCAGAGTAAAGTGAAGCACAGTAAAATGAGGTCTGCCTGCAATGCAGCTGTCCAGCTTTCCCCTGTAAGAAACTGGGGATGTGCCTTCCGTGAAGGTGGTTTGTGAAGTACGTGCCCTCGTTCTGTCTGGCTGTTCCCTGCGGGGCTCATGCTTGACTGTTTCTCTAATCAGTGGCTGGTTTCTGTCACCGAGGGGACACAGCCAAAGGCACACAGCCGAAGGCTGCCAAGAACCCTCCCTTCCTTAGTTGTTTTGTACCTCCCCACAGCCCTATCTTTCATTTATTTCCCCTTGTTTTACTATTCCTCTTATTTTTAAATTATTAACTGAACTCAAGTGTTTCCAAAGATTAAAAATATAACTCCCCTCATCAAAAAAGTAGTCTTTTCTTACCTCCTATATTAAATCAAAACTGCTTATCCTGGCATTCCAGATTCCCATCAACTGATGGCCTTTTGCTTCTCTCATTTCTTCCTGGGACCTGCAGAATAGAATCGATGAACCTGGACTTTGGCATCAGATTCAACAGACTTGGCATCCTGGCTCTGACAACTGATTGAGTGACCCGGATAAGTGATTTGGCCTCTCCAAGTCTCAGTTTGGTCATTTGCAAAATGGGGGCATCTTAGCTACTTCGCAAGGTAGTTGTGAGGATGAAATGATTTGTGGCAGAAAATCTGATGCTTTGGACCATCTAGGGCAGAGAGTAGGCGTGAAATTAGAAGTATTCTTCCATCATGGTGCACTTTTGCATGTTCTTCTCTGTCTGAGTGCTGTGTTATAGAAGCACAGGGTTTTAGAATGGGAGGCCTTCTTGTCAACTGCTGGCCAAACTTTGGCAATTGAGTTACCTCCCTGATGGATTCTGCTTGCAAACATCATGGAGAAGAAGGTAACACCACACTAGGGCAATCTAATCTGTTTTTGAACTACTCTAATGGTAAGACCATTGTTCTTTCTACTAATCCAAAACTGCCTTGTTGGATAATGTCATGCAGTCCATCCAAAAGCAGCCAGAGATCAAGGGTGGGCTGGGGAGGATGTACCTCTCCACCACCTGGATAAAAAGAAACAGGTGGCAGTCGTCATCCTTGGAAACGCAGTGAGCCTGGACATTGCAGTGGGCTGCTGGAAAGCAGATGGAACCTGGGGCTGCCTTAATGGAAGCATAATGTTCCAGCTCAATTACAGCCCCGTTCTCTTTGGTTGCTGCTCAGGGTGCAGCTGAAACAAACTGGTGCTTATCCATGGAGAGCAACCGGGGGGGTTGAGAGGGCTTGAAACCATTTGAACAAGGCTCGAGGAAACTAGGGCTATTTAGCTTTAGAGAAGGGAGACAAGGTTCCAGAAGCTCACAGTTGAAAGGGTGTTTAGATCATTAGGTCCAGTGCTTTCCAAGATGATTTTAGGTGGTACAGCTGAATTTCAGAAGGAGAAAAAGGATGATCTTTTGAATTTTATTTCAATTTTAAATATATCAAGGAAAGAGATTCTGTTTCCTACTAATATGGCTTTAACGCTTAGCTAACACTTGTTAATCTCCTTTAAAAAAAAAAAGAAAATAGGTCTCCCAGCTGAGCACCCTTAGCTAGACTTTAAAGATTTATCAGAGTAAGATTTATTTTTATAATCATAGCAAATGATGCCTCTTTTATGGTAGGGCTAAGAAGGTAGTATAGAGATATATCAGAATCATGAAGGTGTCGTCTGGCGCCCCGGCTTGTAGTCTGGGAGAGCCTGGCCTGTTCCGGGACAGCTCTATTAGAACGTTCTTCTTAAGGAGCCCAAACTGATATGCTCGTGTGTCTCCTCATTGGCCTAGTGCCCCTACAGGGGCCATCCAGGTAGGTGGGCATGGCTGCTCCACAGGGCAGATCTTCCTAGGCTTGAGGCCAGCTGCCATGTTTCCTGAGTCTTCTTTTAAGATCACTCACACGTTTCTCATTCTTTAGCTGTTCCTCCTTTTTTGTGGGCTCCAGAGCCCATCACATCCTGGATCCTTCTTTCAGATCTGGCTTCTCTTGGAACATGGCGTGCAGATACCACGTCATGGATGGTCTGGTGGAAAGAAGCTGGGTTTTGGAGTCAAGTAGACCTGAGTTCAAATCTTCTGCCCTTTATGAGTGGGTGGCCTGGGTTAAGTTATTTAGCCCCTCTGAGCTTCAGTTTCCTGTCTTCCTACTCGGGTGTGGCCTGTGGCCTAGCAGCAAGATGGCACCGCACAGGGAAGCTTGTTAGAAATGCAGGCACTTGTGCCCCACCCAGACCCGCTGAGTCAGAATCTGTCCTTTAACAAGATCTCCAGAAGCCATCTGAGAAATGCGCTCTAGAGAACCGTGAGAGGAGAGCGGTGGCTGGTGAGAGCATTCCTCACTTTTCTTGGACATTCAGTTTCCACAAAGTTAGCCTCAATTTACCTTGGCATTTCCTTAGAACCAGCCCAAGGCTGACTCACCTCTAGCTGACAGCTCATTACCATGCATGCCCGGCCCCTGGGCTTTTATCACAAACTTGTTATCAAGACATTGCTCTGTCCTCCAATGTTTTGAACCCACAGGAAGGACTACTATTATTCCCATTATATATATATATAAACAAACAGTTTTATGGAGCTGTAATTCACATATCATACAATTACCCATTTAAAGCATACAATTCAGTGATTTTGAGTATATTCAGAGTTGTGCGTCTGTCACCACACTTAATTTTCATTACCCCTAAAAGAAACCAACCCCACTTCCCTATCCTCCTTAGCCTTAGGCAATCTCTTCCATTTCTATAGATTTGCCTGTTCTGGACATTTCCTATGAATGGAATCGTGGAGTATGTGGACTTGTGTGTCTGGCTTCCTTCATTGCATAATGCCTTCAGGAATCATCCATTCTGAAGCATGTTTCAGTACTTCATTTATTTTTATGGCTGAATACTATTCCATTGTATGGATTTGCCACATTTTGTTTATTGATTTACCAATTGATGGACGTTTGGGTCGTTTCCACCTTTTGGCTATTATGAGTAATGCTGCTGTGAAAATTCTTGTACAGGTTTTTGTGTAGACATATAATGCATGTATCTTTTTAAGTCAGTGTTTTTGTTTTCTTCAGATAAATACCCAGAAGTGGGATTGCTGAATCATGGGGTAGTTCTATTTAAAAAAATTTAAGGGACCTCCATACTGTTTTT
Source organism: Neophocaena asiaeorientalis asiaeorientalis (assembly GCF_003031525.2). NCBI lineage: Eukaryota > Metazoa > Chordata > Mammalia > Artiodactyla > Phocoenidae > Neophocaena > Neophocaena asiaeorientalis. Next base: position 1,109,335 of record NW_020175700.1, on the reverse strand, counting down.
CATAATGGTTGCACCAACTTACATTTCCACCAATAGTGCATAAAGGTTCCCTTTTCTCTACATCCTCACCAACACTTGCTATCTCTTGTCTTTTTGATAATAACCATTCTAACAGATGTGAAGTGATATTTCTTTGTGGTTTTGGTTTCCATTTCCCTGATGATTAGTGCTGTTGAACCCTTTTTTATGTAGCTGTTGGCCATCCGTATGTCTTTGGAAGATGTCTATTCAGATTAAATGTATTCTGAGATTCAATTTCCAATGTGTGGAAGTGGGTGGTTTCCCATAGCACCAAGTAGTTCTCTAGACACCAGCTGGTTGTCCTTCCATTTACCTCAATTCTGACACTACCTGGAGATACCATCAGATTCTACAGGTTAGGGGTTTAGTCCTACCAGACTCCCTTGCCCCCCACTTCAGACGCCAGTCTCAAGCCCATGTTTTACCTGTACTTCTGACCAACTGGCTATCAGTCAGAGGTTCCCATGACTCTGTGCCCCCTTCAGGCTCACCACTCTCTCAGTACCTCCACATGTTCACTAGCCCAGAAGTTCTCTGAACCCAGTCCTTTTGGATTTTTATGGAGGCTTCATTACAAAGGCATGATTGATTAAATCACTGACCACTGGCAGCTGATGCAACCTCCAGGCTCTCGCCCCTCCCCAGAGGCCAGGCAGATGGGACTGAAAATTCCAACCCTCTAATCACGTGGTTGGTTCTTCTGGCAACCAGCCCCCATCCTTAGGTGGGTCCAAAAATCACCTCAGTAACATAACAAGAGACACCTCCCCTGCTCTCATGACTTAAGAAATTCCAAGGGTTTTAGGAGTACTATGCCAGAAATGGGAAGAAGACCGAATATATATATTTCTTAATGTAAATCACAGTATCACACAGATCCTCTGCCCATTTTTTAGCCACATTGTTTTTTTTTGCTGTTGAGTTGTATGAGTTTTTATATGTTTTGGACCTTTTATCAAATATATGATTTGCAAACATTTTCTCCTATTCAGTAGGTTACCTTTTCATTTTGTTGACAGTTTCCTTTGCTGTATAGAAGTTTTTTAGTTTGATGTAGTCCCACTTGTTTATTTTTGCTTTTGTTGCCTTTGCTTTTGGTGTCAAGTCCAAAAAATCATCGCCAAGACCAATGTCAAGGGGTCCTTGTGGTTTTGATTTGCATATCCCTGGTGACTAATGACGTTGAACATACTTTCAAGTGTCTGTTGGTCATTTTAATATCTTCTTTGGAGAACTATCTATTGAGATCCTTTACCCATTTTTGCATTGGGTTATTTATCTTCTTGAGTTGTAAGAATTCTTTATATATTCTAGATACTATCCCTTATAAGATTTGTAAAATTTTTCTCCTATTCTGTGGGTTATCTTTTTACTTTCTTGATGGTGTCCTTAGAAACACAAAAATTTAAAATTTTTATCATGTCCTGTTTATCTGTATTTTGTTGTTGTTTTGTTGCTTGTGCTTTTGTTGTTAAATCTAAGAAAACTTTGCCTGTTTTGAAGAGTAAGTCCTTTCATCCAGTTATATTAACTCTTCCTACTGGCTATGTAGTTAATATCATTTGAAGTTCTGAAGGTGTGCGTTCTTTATTTTTAATACAAGTATTTAAAAATGCTTATTAAAAAATTCATGCAATTATTATACCACAAAACACACACCTAACCCATTATTTAGCATACATTTCTGGAGATTTCAAGAGACTTTCATAAAATGCAAGTCAAGAGACTTTATGAAATACTTGCCTGCAGTTAAGAATGGAGGGAGGGCTTCCCTGGTGGCGCAGTGGTTGAGAGTCCGCCTGCCGATGCAGGGGACACGGGTTTGTGCCCCGGTCCGGGAAGATCCCACATGCCGCGGAGCGGCTGAGCCCGTGAGCCATGGCCACTGAGGCTGCGCATCCAGAGCCTGTGCTGCACAACGGGAGAGGCCACAGCAGTGAGAGGCCCGTGTATCACAAAAAAAAAAAGGGAAATCTGGCTGCTGAAATTAAGATGACTTATGTCTAATTATTCTCCTAACACTTGCCTAGAACACTCGTCAGAAAAGGGAGTGAGGCCAATTTGTCTCTTCTGGTCTTGGTGAATTCATGCTGATTTTAAGTCCAGTCTTTCTTTTCTAGGGTACTTACAGATCATCTTTCGTAATTCACTCTGACCACCATTAGGAAAGGATGTTCAGGGAACTAGGCATTAGTTCCAAGACCTGCACCTTCCCCACACACACCAGGATGGCACTGGCTCATGTGTCTTTCTGGCCCCTTCCGGCATCTCGTGCTCTCAGCGACTAAAGGTTACAACTTCAGGATCACATTTGCAGGACTTCTGGCCCCTGGGATGTACATTCACTGAGGCTTATGCCTCTCTAAAAGGAGCTAATGCACTCCTTTGCTTTTCCAATGTTTCCAGCTGCTTGCTCCTAATTTGGAGGCCCTTTGCCTTCTCTGTGGCCAGTAGAGCCTCTGGCTAAGTTGTATTTCTTCCTCGGGCTCTCCCCTCCGAGTCCCGCCAGCCTACCCAGGCAGCTGTCCTGTTTCCTTGAACGTCTTCCCAGCCTGCCTGAACTTCTTCAGTGCCCGGCTTTTCCTACTTTGGTCTTACAGGATGGTGCGGGGCCTGGGGACCTTGGCTGTGGGGAGGCCTCTTCCACCCTTTGCACTCGTCCTTTTAACATCTGACCCTTTCTGATGGAAGCCCTCTTGGCAAGCTCCTAGGCCACGTGGATACTTTTCCTAGATGATCTCTTCCTGCTTTCCTTGTCAGGAAACGTGTCAGGTTTTTTTCAGCTCTCCTTATGACAATATCTGTTTGATTTTTTTTTTTTTTTTCCATAAAACCTAGTGGTTGATGATCAGAGGACAGAGCAACGAGTGTCCAGAGGCTGATTAAAAAATGTCTATTTAGGGCTTCCCTGGTGGCGCAGTGGTTGAGAGCCCACCTGCCGAGGCAGGGGACGCGGGTTCGTGGCCCGGTCCGGGAAGATCCCAGATGCCACGGAGTGGCTGAGTCCGTGAGCCATGGCCGCTGAGCCTGCGCGTCCGGAGGCTGTGCTCCACAACGGGAGAGGCCACAACAGTGAGAGGCCCGCGTACCGCAAAAAAAAAAAAAAAAGTCTATTTATAATTGAGTCAAATGAAAGAGACCTAATGCCACAGTGCTATGGAAGTTTCCAGAATAAGGGGACTCTTGGGTATTGCTGGGTGTAGGAGGAGCACGAGTTCTTGGCAGGGAAGTGCCCGTCTGGCTAGCACGTGGGGTAGGAGGCCTGAGAAGTTCTCCACTGCTCGCTCACTGGGACCTCTGGTCTCCTCTCCCACTGTCCAGGCCAACTGGTGGTCACACAGTGGTCACACAGCTGCTCCTCTGCCCTGCAGGGCTGGGTGCTCTGGACGTGAAGCAGTACCCGTGGAGGCACATGGAACCTGGAAAGTAGGCCCCCTCATCCCAGGCAGCGCCCCACCTTACAGACTCTGGCCCTGAGTCTTACTGACCCCTTCTCTGAACGTTTTGCAGCTTCCTTTCGTAAAGCCTTCTCTACACTCCTGGCCCCTGCCTGGTGGGGAGGCCATGCTGAGGGGAGCTGGCCAGATGCCTGGTGACGTTATGGAGGATGGGTGGGGACTGGGGCTGGAGAGGGGTCCGCCTTTGGATCTCAGCCCTTCAAAGAATGCCTTAGTCATGATCGGAAGGAAGGATGGAGAGAAGGGAGGACAAATGTTGAGTGTCCAGGAGTCTGGGAGCGCCCACAGGAGAGATGCTGAGGCCTCCCCTGGTGGGGAGAACTCGGGTTGGTGAAATAGCGGAAACGACAGGATTTGGGATGAATTGGAGGGGCCAAGGAGGGAGGCCTGGGAATGACTGGGGTTCCGGCTGGGGCAACAGTGCTGGGTGATCTGGAAGGAAACGCTTGGGGCGAGGGCAACCTGAGCTCCTCTGCAGGGTCTGTGGGCTGTCAAATTGAAGGAGGGGTCCGGGCAGGGACCTGGATCCCAGGTGTACATCACTTTGCAGCCGTTCTTGGCTCTTTCTTCCTGGAGGGTGTGTTGTGAATTCCCTGTGCAGGGGAAGTGTCGAGGCTGAGAAACAGAAAGCGGGGTCCTTGCGGAGAGAGAGGACAGGGGGACGGCTGTTTGTGTTTGTTACCACACGCTGGCTTCCCTGATTGGAACATCTATCCCCCCAGCTTGCTTCCAGGACGTTTTGTGACCAAGCATAACACTTATCCTTCAAATTGCTGCTAATTTATTTATGGCTTTTGGTGATTGCGTGTCATGTGCACCCTGAGAAAAACAAGCAGGGAATCAAAAAATGATGATTTTTTCCTGGAAAAGCATGCCCATTCTAGGCCTGCAGTGACAGCGAGAGCCAAGGCAAACATTCAGTTGAAACCAGAGCCGCTGTGTAGCCGCCTTCCTGGTGGCTGTCGTGGGCTGAGAGGTGATTGTGACACAGCGGGCCCGGGGCCAGGCCTTCTCTGGGCTGCGTTTGGGGCAGGTGGGTGGTGGTTCAGGAGGGGTGGGTGGGTGGAAACTGAGATGCCCTGAGATGCCCAGAGAACTTCTGCAGAACTGGAAGGCCCTTTCTGGGACGTTCCTCACCCCTGAGAAGGCTGCCCAGATTTGGGGGAGGGGTTGGGGGAAAGGCCAGAAGATGGGGTAGGGGGAGGTGCTGAGAATTTCTGACCTTCAGGAAGGGGGCACCCAGCTAGAGCAGCTCCTGGTCCCCTGTTTGCCTTGAAGGGAGAGGTCAGGCCTCCCGGTGAGTGGGATGGATGGGGCTAAACCCAGCTCTGTTAGCAGGATGAACCTGTGGACCTGAGTCAGTGAAGTGGTTTTTACATCTCTGGTAAAAACCAAGCTAATATGGCAGGAGTGGAGGAGAGGCTTGTTGCCCTGGTGAAGTCTGAGTTTCAGCATGTGGAGAACTAATTACAGTTTTCCTGGCTTTGAAGTGTGATGACCCCCGCGGACTCACGAACCCCAAGGGTTCAGGGACCGCCTGATTAGCAGCCTCGTTGGTGCAGCCTCCCGTGATCCCATGGACGTTGAATCTTTACGTTTAAGTCTGTGCTTGCACTTTGAATAAAGGAGAGGTAGACATTAGCCTGAAATGGATCCCATCCTCCCAACCTTCTACATGGGGGAGTCCTGCTTAAGTGGGTTTGACAGTTTTGGGGAAAAGAGTTCTGGCCAGAAATTCAGGCTCGATTTAAATACCTGCTTCTCGTGGTGGCTAAGGCGCCCGTGTGGCTGTGCAAGCTCAGCCGGTGTCAGGTGGCCCCCAGGTTGAGTGGGACCTGACTTCACATAAGCTAAGAGAGCTCCATGCTAGAAACCAAGAGAGTTCTGTTTTCCGTGGGCCATGATGGATGCAGATTGAAGAGCTGTTTGCAGTGACAGCACTGTGTGTTTGGGAGCACATGTTGGCTATTGTTTGGGATTTCCTTCTTTATTCCCTATTAATTTATGACACTTACTGTGAGTTGGATGTCAATGTAGGGGAAAACAGCATCCCACAAACAAAAAACATGTCATTCTTACCAAGGGACTAATGGTATTTGGAAAACAGAGAAGCTCCAAGGAAAATATTCCGAGAGTCACGGATGTGCGGGGTTGGGGGTGCTTCTTTGAGGCATCCTAGGGTTTTACCACTGCAGCTTGGGCTGTCTGCACCTCTCTGTGCTTCCTCCAACCCTGAGAAACTTGCTGTACTTGCCTTGGTACGGCCTGTGATTTTAAGATGCCTTTCCTAGATAGACTAGCTCTGGTGTGGGCTTCTTTCGGCCTCCAACACCTTGCCGTCCAGCTGTGCCTCAGGATCCAGGCACCTCATCTTACCTGGTCTTCCTGGAGTTAAAATCTCCACTCACGGAAACAAAGTCGCCGAAGGCAAGAAGGGCCTAAGAACCACAGGGAAGTTGATGCAGATATACTACAAACCAGATGTTTCTTTCTCCCTGGCAAAGAGGTGCCCAAGTTCACAGGGCATCTGGGGAAGCGTTTTCCTCTAAGGAAGACATCTGTATGGAAATGGTAGCCCGAGTAATGCGATATGACAGTTGCTATGTCAACTTGCGTATTTTTCCCCTCCCCTTAAATTATTGACCGGCTCAGTCAATGTTGCATAAAAGTCATGCAATGCCTTGGAATGTGTTTATGTGCTGTCCTCTGCCAGAACTTTTCAGCATTTTTTTCCTACGTGTATTTTGCTTTTGGGAAGATGGCCTGTCACTTTGGTTTAACTGTGCTCTTTTTTGGGGGAAGTACATATTTCTTAGATTTGTAACAGGGCAGTGGCAGCTTAGACTCCAGGGGAGCAATTGGGGGAGGCTGGTGGGGGGTAACAGGCAGACCTGAAGCTCCTTCGGTTGTGACTGAAGAAGTGTAAACCATGGGCCAGTATGTAAACAGCTTGCAGTTATTGTGGGGAGGTAGGGTGTGTGTGTGGGGGGTGTGTGTGTGCGCGTGTGCAAGCGTGCGCATGAGAGCTCCTCCCTCCTTGGTTGCTATGATGGTGTGGGGAATGGGCCTTCTCTGTCTCTGCTTACCTCTGGCTGTGTATCCAGCCACCTGCTGGCCACCCTGACCTTGCTATCTCTAACAGGCATTTCAAAACTGAAACCCTCGCACCTCTTCCTCGTCCTCACTTCCTCCTGGTGAAGACACCTGCGTGCTTCTTCTCAAGCTTGGGAGCTGGCTGCTGTCCTGCCTTCCCTCTCTCTTCTGCCTTAGGACCAGTTTGATTCCCAGGTGGTCTTTTCTGCCACCCGAGCATCTCCCTCCCTGCCAGCATGACTGCTGCACTCAGCCCCTCCTTACTTCTTGGCTGGATGACCACAGGCTCTCATTGCCCTCCTTGTCTCCAGCCTTACCTACACCCGAATCCAGTGTGATCCTTCTCAAATAACCTTTTTCTTTTTTTCTTCTTAATTTCTAAAGGACTAATTCTTCCCACCTGGGCATAAGCTAACTGTTCTCTCTCTAAACCACCACTCTGATCATGTCTCACATTGATTGGACTCCTCCAGAGACTGACAAAGCCAGTACCTCAACCTGGTCCCCAGAGACCCCAGCACTGGAGCCCCGTCTGGCTCAGGCCTATTCTTGGAACTCTGCCTAGCCCTTCCAGACAGCTTGCTATGGTCTGAATATTTGTGTCACCCAGCAAATTTATATGTTGAAGTCCTAAGCCCATGTAATGGAGTTGGGATGTGGGGCCTTTGGGAGGTGCTTAGGTCATGAGGGTGGAGTCCCCTCGAATTAGGACACCATGGGAAGTCAGCTGTCTGCAACCCAGAAGGGCTCTCATCAGAACCTGACCATGCTGGCACCCTGATCTCAGACTTCCAGTGTCCAGAAATGTGAGAAGTAAATTTGTGTTGTTATAAGCCACCCAGACTGTGGTATGTTGTCACAGCAGCCTGAATGGATGAAGACATAGCCCTCGAGTAGGTGCCTGATGCTCCTTCCGTCTTGGGCGCTGGTCATGGTCTGTGTGGTCCTGGCCTGGTGGCCTGTCTCACTCCTGCCGGGCAGTGTCTTCTGCCCTAGATCCCTGCGTGCCAAGTACAGTGCCTGAACTTGTCAGTGTTTGCTGAATAAATGGCAGCCATCCTCCCCGTCTTGATGTCCACTCTTGAGGTCCACTCTGTTCAGGTCTTTCCGTGCCGGCCTCTCCTTTCTCATCGCTGTCTTGGCTTGTTGCCTCCTTGTCTCTCCTCTCATCTTTGTCTTCCCTACTCTGTCGGCCTTCATCGAGTCTGGACTCAGCTCTGTCCCCTTGTCTCTTTGTCCATTCTTCACCTGGAGTATAGAGGTTAGAGCGGGGGCTCTGGGGTCAGTGAGAGCCAGTTCTCATCCAGTCCCAACACTGCTGTTTACAGGCACTTGATCTTGAGTTCTTAACCCTTCTGAGCCTCACCTGAAAAAAAGTCAGCCAGACGCTTGGTGGATGCTTGGACATGTGGTTCTGGTGAATATTATTACTTTAAAACAGTAATCAGGTCATGTCCCTCTCCTCTGAAGCATGGCGGCCACTGGTGGTCTGCAGGGTACGGCCCCCAACCCCTCCCTGGCCAGAGGTGCTTTGCATCCCAGGCACTGTCTCCTCCTCCAAGCTGTAAATGTCTTAAGCCAGAGTCTAAATTTAATTCCTCCAGTGGATTTAGGATGTGCTCTGTATATAATAGCTGCTCAACATGTGGGTTGGATGAGCACCATGTGCTTCAGAATTGTGACCTCTGCAGGGTCCTGAGCCACTTTGCTGCCTCCCGCATCCTTCGTGCTGGGCAGATGAGGAGGGACAGCAAGCACGGCCACATGAGCCACTGTCCCCCTCTGGGTGTTGATCTCTACAGTGCTCCTCCTTGCTGAGCTGGACGGTAGCCTCAAAGTCCTTGTCAGGACAGCTCCCCACTGCCACAGCCCACCCATCCAAGGTGATGGGTGACAATCAGCTCTCCCTGACCTGTACTGTGGAAAAATCACACTAACTTTTAAAAAATATTTGTTGTATTGATTGATTTAAAAATATTTAAATAAAAAAGGAATTAGCTCCATTAAGAAATCTTAGGCAAGATGAAAGGTTTAAAAATCTTGTTGGGGGCTTCTCTGGTGGCGCAGTCGTTGAGAATCTGCCTGCTAATGGAGGGGACTCGGATTCGAGCCCTGGTCTGGGAAGATCCCACATGCCGCGGAGCAACCGGGCCCATGAGCCACAACTACTGAGCCTGCGCGTCTGGAGCCTGTGCTCCGCAACGAGAGGCCGCGATAGTGAGAGGCCCGCGCACCACGATGAAGAGTGGCCCCCGCTTGCCACAACTAGAGAAAGCCCTCGCACAGAAACGAAGACCCAACATAGCCAAAAATAAATAAATAAATAAAAAGCCAAGCATTTGAAGCCCTTTAAAAAAAAAAATCTTGTTGGGAGGTTCTGGGCAGGTGAAAGTGTGTCCCTTGATCAGGCATGATGTGTCCCCACAGCCCTGGAAGGAGGAAGTGAGGGACATGATGGTTGGCTTAATGCACCCTGATGGAAAAGGACCAGTCGTGAGCGAACGTGGTGAGTAGGAATGTGTCCCCACTCACGTTGGGAGACAGCGGATAGGATGGCAGCAATCAAGCTAGGGAAGAAAGACAGACATTTCCCTGCAAACCAGAGCAGAAAGTTTGGAGAGGGAGCTCCCAGGAAGAAACCCAGTGTTAGCAAGCAGCTTCCGTTGTGTCACTGACAAAAGCCAGCAAATAACAAAGGGCTTTTCATACTTCTTTGGAATCCCAGAGCAACACTTGAAGCAGGTGGAGGAAGCTTTTGGACACCACTGAAAAGCTTCCCTTTGGGCAAAGCAGTTTGGTGAAGTGAGCTCTTTCACCAAATCTGCATAACGGCCAGGTGAGAGGATGTCGTGGGCTCCATGTGACAGGTGGGGGACTCGAGGTAGGGGAAGGGTGAAGGTCACACCTTGAAGAAGCTGGAATCTGAACCCCACCTGGCTCTGAAGTCTGTGTTCTCCCTACACCAGGTCCATAGGGATGTATCCAAAATGTCTTATGTTGTCTTGCTCTCCGTCAGCACTGGTTTATGTTTGTTGAGATGGCTGTGAAGAGTAGAGTGAAAGGTCTGTGTTGAGATTTATTTTTATTTGTGTGGATGTCCGGTTGTTCCAGCACCATTTGTTGGAAGGACTATCTTTGTTCCATTGTGTTGCCTTTGCTTCTCTTGTCAAAGTTGACCAAATAGAAGTTGACTACATTTACGTGGGTCTATTTCTGGGCTCTACATTCTGTTCCATTGATCTGTCTTCCACTGATACCACACTGTCTGGGTTACTGTAGCTTTATAGTAAGTCTTGAAGTTGAGTAGTGTCAGTCCTCCAAGTTTGTTCTCCTTCAGTGTTGTCTTTGGCCTCTCTATGTAAACTTTAGAATCATTTTGGTGAAATCCACAAAATAACTTCTTGGGATTTTGATTGGAATTGCATTGAACCTATAGGTCAAGTTGGGAAGAACTGACATCTTGATAATATCGAGGTTTCCTATTCGAGAACATAGAATATGTCTTTAGTTTTTATTTGATTTTGTTAATCAGAGTTTTGTAATTTTCCTTGTATAGCTCTTACACATATTTTTGTTAGATTGCATAAATCTAAGTATTTCATTTTGTATAAGCCTAAGTATCTCATTTTTGAGGGGTGCTAATGTAAATGGTATTGTTTTTAATTTCAAATTCTACTTGTTCATTGCTGGCATACAGGGAAGTGGTGGGCTTTTGCATATTAGCTGTGTATCCTGCAACCTTGCTATAATCGATGTTTGCAGCTCTGCCTCTCCCTTGTTTAAGCCTTGCCCAGCTACCCCCAATGCTTGGGGTGCCCTGAGTGTGGCCTTGGACTTGTAGGGCTCTGTGCCTCTGCTCATGGGTGACTCTGCCCTCGCATGTCATCTCTGCCTGTTTTGAAGCCTTACACAGTGATCCAGAGCCCGAGCTGGCAAATTCCCCAGGGATGCTTTCCCAAACCCCTCAGCAGAACTGACCCCCTCCTCTGGGTCCTCTGGACTCTGTGGCTCCCAGCTCTATTCTAGCACCTATCATGTCCTGCCCTATATCACATCAGCTTGTCTAGCTCTCTCTTCTCTGCAGGCTACCAACTCCCAGGGGCAAGGATGGAGACTTACTCATCAGCCTCTGGAGACCTGGGACAGGGCCATTTGTGCATTCGGGAACTCAGCCCCAGGTAGTTGAATTCAGTTCATCCTGCTGCACCTTGATGAAACCAGGCCACTGGGAGTCAGCCTGAGGGGCCTCACTGTCTTAACATGTTTGGAAGACCTTGGGGTGTTATAGAATAAAATCCATTACTGGCATCTCAAGGGGAGAGGGGAATTAAATCAGTGAAGCAAGGCTGGCCTGTGACCCACAATGCCCCATCGACTGCTGTCACCACTGCTCAGCCTTTTGCAGGGGTCCAGTCTCCCAGGTCCTCGATGGTAGAGAGCCAGAGGGTACTGATCAGGATTGTATTTTTCTTTTAAAAGTATGGATGTGTGGTTTCCAGTTTCATTTTATTTTATTTTATTTTTTTATTTATTTAGGCTGTCTTAGTTGCAGCACATGGGATCTTCATTGCGGCATGTGGGATCTTTCGTTGTGGAGCACGTGCTTCTCTCTAGTTGTGGTGTGTGGGATTTTCTTTCTCTTGTTGTGGCACGCGGGCTCCAAGGTGCATGGGCTCTGTAGTTTGCGGCACGCAGGTTCTCTAGTTGAGGCATGCGAGCACCGTAGTTGTGGTGCGTGGGCTTAGTTGCCCTGCTGCATGTGGGAATCTTAGTTCCCCGACCATGGATCGAACCTGCGTCCCCTGCATTGGAAGGCGGATTCTTTACCACTGGACCACCAGGGAAGGCCCCAGTTTCCACTTTCTAACTCTTGGAACCTGCTGGCTCCAGGGTCTCAAAAGCGATGCCCCAAGGCTGGCTCTGCAATGCCTGCCAGTCCCCCAGTTCCATCTTTTGTCCTTGCTGAGCTGGAAACAGCCTCTCTCCGAGGACTCTGGCCCCCATTCCTCTTGACTAGGTAGCAGGCTTTTCTGATCAAAAGCTGCTATTCTTTGGAAGGCTGACTCTTTTTCAAGAGTTGTGTTTGAGGACAATTCATTTTAAGCCTATTACATTTGATCAGACTTCACCTTCATTGTTATGTACACTTAACAGCTTAATATTAGTTTTGAAAAAAATTCAGTCTATTTTGTGACAACTTGTGTGGCTAATTAATGCTCTGCAGTGCACCGTGTAACTTGCAAGGCACCACACAAACACCAAATCATAACACATTTCCTGTTTGAAACTGTCTTAGTAAATTGAACATCTGTATTACAGTAATACACTGTCTTAGTAAATTGAACATCTTTTATTGATTCACCTTGTTAAGCAGGGAAGTAATCCTTATGGTTTTATAAGCCTCTTGCAAGTTCTAGTAGATGCCATTTGGAACATGAATTTAGTTGAATAAGTGAAGGCAGATGTCAGGCATTTAATTGGCACTTCTCTCTCAGTCTGCTGTATCAATTTTGGAACTATTGTTGGAGAAGATAAAATTCACCAATGGTATGAAACTGACAGTGGATTAGATGCTATTGGTCTTTGGAGAGGAGGGAGGGACTGTGCAGAGTTAGTGGTTGACAATAGCTAATGTCATCACCTGGTCTTCACAGGGTTTTCTACGAAAGTTCCTCAAAGAGCAGAGAGGAATAGGGAAGAAGGTGGTGGCAGCTTAACTTGATTGCCCCACAAAATTTGTTTTAAAGTCTTGAGCCTTATATTAAATGTTCAAGGGACTTTTGTTTTCTACTCTGTGTTATTTTCCTTCAACTCTTCAGCCAAAAAGATTTGACTGGGAAGATGTATCTTTTTATCTGTGGCTTTTGGACCCCTTGGGCTCAGATACCTGGCTTGAGAAACAGGTATAAAAATGGCAACTAAAGGGGTATAAAAAGATAGTGGAGGAGAACTAAACTATGGTACCTTCAGACAATGGAATATTTTAGCACCAAATACGGTGCTGAGAAGAATTTTGAGCTATCAAGCCATGAAAAGACATAGAGTAACCTTCAATGCATTTCACTAGGGGAAAGAAACTAATCTGGTGACTCCAATTATATGACATTCTGGAAAAGGCAAAACTGTGGAGACAGAAAAAAGATCAGTGGTTGCCAGGGGTAAGGGGTGGTGAGGAGGGATGAAAGGCAGAGCACAGAGAGTTTTTTGGGCAATGAAAATACTCTGTATGATATCATAGTGATGGATACATGTGATGATACATTTGTTCAAACCCATAGAGTGAACCCTAATGTAAACTAGAACTTTGGGTGATATGATGTATCAGTGTAGGTCCATCAGTTGTAACAAATGTACCACTCTGATGGGGGATGATGATAGTGGGGGATGTGTGTGTGGGGGAGGGGGAATATGGGAAATCTCTGTACCTTCCTCTCAATTTTGCCATGAACCTAAAACTTCTCTTGAAAATAATCTTAAAAAAAAAAAAAGATACCAGAAAATAACCAAAGTGACTTTAGTGTTTTAAAATGTAATTTTTAAGCAAGGAAAGGAGAGACAAGAGGCAGAGGCCATGATTGCATTTGCATTTGGAGTGGCCCCTCAGGAGGGATAGATTGGCAGGGGAGACTGGGGGGACAGGGGACAGGGGACCAGGTGGAGTGTTCTCAGTTACCTGGAGAGATGGACCGGTAGCATTCAGGGTTGGATCCTGTCCTGGGGCAGCAGGTGGAATGATGGGACCTGGCAACTGTAGCATGAGCAGGGGAGAACTGACGCATTCATTAGCAGGTGCTGAGGGCATCCTACCTGCCTGGCCCTGTGTTGGGTGTTTCACACCTGATCCTCATTGGAATTTGTTAGCCACCTTGGGTGATCAGTTTGGGCAGCTCTGATGAGGAATCTGGGACTTAGTGAGGTTGAGAGTGTTCCAGGATCACCTCTACTAAGCAGCAGGACCCATGTCTAAACTCAGAGTGGGTGGAATCAACAGGCCTCAGTGACTGTCTAGACAAGGGCGGGGCATGTGTGGGGTAGGAGAGGTGTCTCTACCCTTCCTCTCTTGCAGGTCCCAGCCCCAGAGTCTTCTTATCCAAAGCCCCACCACCACCCCTGCATGATTATTCCTCATCAACAGCTGACCCATCTCTGGCCTCTTGGAAAGAGCACTGAACTTGGAGTCCAGTGGCTGAGGGTTGGACCCGACCTCAGCCCTCCTAGCTGTTTGCCTTCCCCTCTCAGAATGTTAGCGTCCTCAAAAAAATGCAGATGACAATTTCATCGTGAGAATGAAAGAAAAGCATGTAAAAGAAGCCAGCGTCAAACCCAGCACCGAGGGCGATAAGAAGATGGTTTGTTCCATGCCCTTAGGTAATGTTGGGTTTGACTAAATTTGCGGAGTTCCAAGTTGTGTCACATAGTTGGACTTTGAAAAAAAATATAATTCTCACCCATTGAATTTGTCAATATTGGTGTGTAGCCTCTTGCGCCCAGTAGCATTGGGGTACATCCTGTGTTGGGGTCAACAACAGGCCATCTCTGCAGACACCTGTGAAGTCCTTTCAGGTGACAGTGGTCACTCTGTCCTGGTCAGTGCTCTCAGACAACTCAGCTCTAGAAACATCGCCTGCTTTTGCTGCACATAACTTTCCTTTGCACCTTCACAGTGGCTGCATGTTGCTAAAACTGCCCCTTTGGTGGCCAGTTGGCCATGTGTACATCATTGTTTTCTCTTGGCTTCCTCTTTAGTTGTGGCTGTTTACATGAAGGAGTCCTGGTGGACCACTGAAGATGTACTAAGAACCTCTGATCCTGCAAGAGAAGGTCTGATGAAGGTGAGGTATTGCAAATTTAAGTGGACATTGCAAAACAGGTTTTAAAGGTCAGTGTACTTATTATCATGTTAATAATTTAAAGCAGTCTACCCCTGTGCATTCATTTTCTAGGACTGCTGTAACAAAGTGCCAACAAACTGGGTGGTTTAAACAACAGAAGTGTATCATTTCCCAGTCCCAGAGGCTAGAAGTCCAAAATCAAGGTGTTGGCAGGGTTGGTTTCTTCCGAGAGCTGTGAGGGAGAATCTGTTCCAGGCCTCTCTCCTAACTTATGGTGGCCTCAGCTTTCCTTGGCTTATCAATGGCATTCTCCCTGTGTCTTCCCATCCTTTTCCCTCTTTGTCTGTCTATCTTTGTCCAAATTCCCCTTTTCCATGGGGACAGCAGTCATGTTGGATTAGGGCCCACCCGAATGACCTCATCTTGACGTGATCATCTGCAAAGACTCTATTTCCAAATAAATCACATTCATAGGTACCGGGGGTTAGGACTTTAACATCTTTTGGGGGGACACAGTTCAATCTACGACACCCTGCCAGCAAGGAAAATAGTAGTAAATGGCTATATGCAACAGATACCTGGCTATTGGTAAATCTCTCTTACCTTCCTGAGTGGCCTCTCACATCTTAATTTTGAAACTTTAATCCACATCATCTCTCTAAGGTGCAGGGAGGTTCTATTTATTGCATTCCAGTAGTGTTTATTGGTACTTACTATGAGGTAGATATTATGTTAGATGCTAGCCTGTGTATTACCCAGACTTTTCACAGGGATTATCTGACTTCAGAATCTTTAAGGTATTTGTTTTGCAGACAAAGAAATTGAAGCTGAGCCACACAGCTTGTAAGTGATTTAACTGGACACAAATGCTAGTCTCTCTGACAGCAGGCCTGGTGGTCTTTGAAGCACTGTGGCTTTATAGAGACCTAGGATAACAAGGGTGAGGGTTCCTTGTGGCTAAGGATGTTCAATATCTTTTCATGTACTTATTGGCCATTCATATGTCCTTTTGGGGAAAATATCTATTAAAATCCTTGGCCCACTTTTTAAAAAATTTATTTATTTTATTTATTTTTGGCTGTGTTGGGTCTTTGTTGCTGTGCGTGGGCTTTCTCTAGTTGTGGTGAGTTTACTCTTTGTTGCAGTGTGCGGGGTTCTCATTGCAGGGCACGGGCTCTAGGCACGTGGGCTTCAGTAGTTGTGGCACATGGGCTCTAGAGTGCAGCCTCAGCGGTTGTGGCGCACAGGCTTAGTTGCTCCATGGCATGTGGGATCTTCCCGGACCGGGGCTTGAACCCGTGTCCCCTGCATTGGCAGGTGGATTCTTAACCACTGTGCCACCAGGGAAGCCCCCTTGGCCCACTTTTTAATTGGATTGACTTTTTCCTGTTGAGTTGTAAGAGTTTTTCTATATTCTAGATGCAAGTTCTTATTGCATATACGATTAACAAATATTTCTCCCCAGTCTATGGGTTGTCTTTTTCAAGTCTGTTTTCCCCCCAGCTTTGTTGAGATATAATTGACATACAACACTGTGTAAGTTTAAGGTGTACAATGCGTTGATTTGATACACTGCAAAATGATTACCACCAGTGTTAGTTAACACCTGCATCACATCACATAATTGCCATTTGTTTTTTGTGGTGAGAACATTTAAGACCTCCTCTCTTAGCAACTTTCAAGTATGTAATACAGTATCATTAGCTACAATCACTATGCTGTATATTAGATCCCCAGAACTTGTTCATCTTATAACTGGAAGTTTGAACCTTCTGACCATCTTTCCCTCTCCCCCACCGCCAGCTCCTGGCAACCACCACTCTAGTCTCTGTTGCTATGAGTTTGGCTCTTTCATGTTACATGTATGAGATCATGCAGTGTTTGTCTTTCCCCTTATTTCACTCAGTATAATACCCTCAACTTCCATCCATGTTGTCACAAATTGCAGGATGTTTTCAGGTCTGGTTTTAATTGACTTGATAGACATTATTATTATTATTAATTTTATTTTATTTTACGCTGCGTTGGGTCTTCGTTGCTGCGCGTGGGCTTTCTCTAGCTGCGGCGAGCAGGGGCTACTCTTCATTGCGGTGCGAGGGCTTCTCATTGTGGTGGCTTCTCCTGTTGTGGAGCATGGGCTCTAGGCACACAGGCTGCAGTAGTTGTAGCACGTGGTCTCAGTAGTTGTGGCTCGCAGGCTCTAGAGCACAGGTTCAGTAGTTGTGGCGCATAGGCTTAGTTGCTCCATGGCATGTGGGATCTTCCCGGACCAGGGCTCGAACCTGTGTCCCCTGCATTGGCAGGCGGATTCTTAACCACTGCACCACCAGGGAAGCCCGATAGATATTATTTTGAAAAGGGTTTTCTTCCAGTAAGTTAACGATGGCTGGAGATTCAGCAAATGGGTGCTGCCTGGCATACACACACACACATCTGCCTGTGTGTGTCATTGTCTGTGCATGAAGCAGGTGGTATGAGCGTTTGGGTGTTCTGAATCCCAGGAAGAGTTTGATTTGCTTTTTAAATATATATATATTTTTCAGAACAAGAGTGGTCACTTCCCTTGTGTATCAATTCTTCTAAATTTAGATGAGGAAAACCCTCACATTTTCTGAAAATGTGGCTTATGTTGTGAACAGAGAGATACTTGGATGTTAATTCCACTTAATGAAGCAGGTTGTAAAGATCTGTCTGCCCCAGCTGTATGTAGGTATAGTTTCCCTCTCCATTTACAGAACTTGGTGTCTTGACTCTTTTTTTTTTTAATTACATTCTGTTTCTTAGCCAGCTCTTTACAAATTACCAAACCAAACCAAACCAAACCAAAAACCAACTTTCTTAGTGTTCTTTCTGTGAACATAATTAGTGGTCCTAATTGAGGGATTAGAACTGGTTCTTAGTTTTGTGTTTTGAGAAACATTTCTAAGTCAGAATCACATGTCACACATTTTTTTCCCCCTGTAATGAAATTGGACAAATTAAGTGCATTTTCTTTTTCTCCTTTTTTCTCCTGCCAGTTTTTGATTGGATATTTCCCTTCTGCCAGATGCAATCTGTTTTTCTCTTCTGGCTTTCCTCTGAACTTTTTGGTTTTATAAGTTGAAAAATATAGCCTCCCACATTACACCCCTTGGGTTTTGTGATGAACTAGTTATTCTTAAAGTCTGAACTTGATTTGGCTGCTACTGTCTGAGATACAAAATTGAGGTGGCTTCTCAGAGTTAAGCTGGTGTGGCTTTTGCAAATCTTTTTCTCATCTAAGATTTGGCTCCAGATGAAGGTGAAACGTTTTGCATTCTGGGCCAATTAATAAGTTTATTGGCACTAAACACTTTGTGCCATTTGCTAGAGGGCTGCAAGCTAACTTATTTTTATTATTGGAGCATTTGAAAAACATACAAATGTCTGAGAGACCACTTAGGCAGTCTTCTCCCTTGATTAGTGGAGGAAACTGAAACTGAAAGGCGTTGTGAGTTGCTGAAGATCTCCCAGCAAATCTAGGCCAAGAAGCCATGACCACAATGATGATGGTGATGATAATAAACATTTAAGGGTCCAGTATTAAATACAAAACCAAACATTCATATTTATATCAAACTTCCCTTTCCCAAAGCTCTAATGGATGAAAGTGCAGAAGGGAGCCACTGGCTGGGCTGTAGCAGATACCCTGGCCTGGGACTCAGAAGTCCTGGTCTGGTGCTGTAAACCTGCCTGCCTTTGACAGAGCCCTTGTCCAGCTGTCTTAAGGCCTCTTCGGAATAAGGCAGGGAAATCAGTACATGTAATCTTAGCCTCTTTGAGCTTCAATTTCCTCACCTATAAACCAGGACCTCTCTGGCGGGTGGTGAGAATCGAATGGTAGCAGGTAGGGGGCAATCTCAGCCCAGGTAATACTCTTGCTAATTTCATGGTGCTGCATAGGAAGGGGCGACAAACACCCACACCCTTAGGCTGTCACACAGCAATGTTGTTGAAATAAAAGCTAATAAAACAATACCATCACTTTGTCACTAGCTGATTGGTTTCATCTCAAGTGCCACATTTTAGCGGTTGCTTGTAGTTGTCCGGGAGACTGCATTTAGGAGGATCCTGAGACCATATCCAGGCTCAGCCACATAGAGTGGGGATTGATAAGTTACGTCTGCTGTGGGTGCAGGAGTGGGAGGCCTTCATTTATGCCACACCTGTGCCATCCGTGGGCTATACAAATGCAGAGAATATGAACAGGCAGGAGCAGGAAATCATTTTGACTTGTTAATGGCCAAGCTCTTTTGTGGGCCTGCCCTTGACCACAATACAGTTTCCTCAATTGTCATGATATTGCAATGGGTAAGAGACAGTTCCATTTTGTAGCCTTAGGATGGGCTAGGCCTTGAGTCCCAGTAACTCTCTGGGGTTGGGACTCTAGTATGTGCTCAAAATCTGTCACAAGCCATTGAAAATCAGTTGCTCTTGGTGTAGCAACTGGACACCAATAATTATCCCCAATTATTTACCCTCCTTCTGAGGGTCAGAATTCTGGGGCTGTTGTTAAAAATGGCAGACTGGGTTTATCTCTGGACACATCCAGGGTTTCTGCTGAAATTGCTTGCCTCTATGTAACCTCCTGTTTCACTGGCATGTGACTGATTGTTCTCTGTCTCTTCACATTCCATGTCTGTGGTCCTGGAGACCCAGGAGGCCCCTCTGGCCATGCTCCTCGCTCCTGGAGGCCAGTGCATGTGAAAGGTCAGGGGTGGGAAAACCTCCGTGAGAAACTATTATCCGCATTTTGGATCTTGAGCATGAGAAGAACTGTATGGTGGGGGAGCCCACACCTGGCCCCGGCGTGTGGGTTGATTCCAAGCATAGAATTTATTGTGTCTGATTTTCCCCTCTTGTCTCACTTAGATGTTCTTTTTGTTTTTCCTTCAAAGGTTCAGTCATTTGGGGAAAGGATTGTGCTTTTTATTCTAAACGTCGTTATTTTTGGAAGACTGGAGAGGAATTTGGATGATGATGACATGTTTTTTTTACCTCACTCTGTGAAGGAGGAGGCTAAAATTCTGTGGAGAGACGGAGCAGCTGTTGGATTTTACACAACCAAAAGGAAAGGTAAGGGCCACGCGGCCGTGTGGGGTCACTGCCACTTCAGGCTCTGCGGGGGAGGCTTCTGGGTGTCTGCCTGCCTTGGAGGACTCCTTGAGCCCAAACGTTACTTGGAGAGAATCTTCTGGCACGAGAAGTATCACTAATTCAGCTGTCATGTAAATAAGCCGAAGGTATGGATTTCATTTTCACCACATTTCTCGTTTTACTGGCAGAGTGAATATTCATCATGGTCCTTGGATTCCCAGGCAGTGCCATGTCCCCTGTAAAATACTTGTTGCTGTTAATGGTTGTAAAATGACTTTGCAAGCTCAATGCTTTTCATCTCTTTTCTTTAATGTTACCAATTAGCTGTCAGGAAAAATGCCATTGCTAATAGCTGACATGTGGTGCAAAGGCACACTGGATGCCAAGATTTATAGACATTACCTCAGAAGAGAGGGAGGTCGGCGCGATAACGAGGTTAGGGTAAAATTCTGGGACTTATTTTTAGGGGCTGTGATGAGCAGGGAGTGTGGAACTTGTACTACTTTGTCTAAGAGATCAGTCTCTTCTTTAATGATGCTTTCTTTAATAGTTTCTTTGATTTTGAAAGGCTGTCAACATCTCTGACCCAACTGGTCCAAGCCCCATCATTTAATTCTTACAAAGTTCTGAATTTTAGCAAAAATAAAATTTCCCAGTACACCACCATAGATATGCTGTTGTCTGAGTTGAGTGTTTTTCTCTGCGGATAAAAAGGCTATGATTATGGTTTTGAGCTGTGTTCACATTGTGTATGTGTTCCACCTGTCCAGGATGGAGTAAATCTGCGTTTCAGTTTTTTCCCTCGGTGTGGTGTGAGATGACCAGTTTCCCACGCAAGCAAGTCATGTAATTAATTATTTGTCAAGGTTAGTCATAGAGGCTGAAGCACCTGTGTCTTTCAGCTTCTTGGGTCATGAAAGCCCTTTGTCCTTTGTTTTGATGTACTGTTTCACTTTTTGGGGTGGCTGTATTCTTTAGTCATTATTTAGATAGACCAAGGATCTGGAGAATACTTGAAATGGAAGTATTTTTGTAATTCCTCTTTCTTAGGAGACCCATTTGTTGTCATTTTCTACCAAATGGCTTGTCTTAAATATGTAGCTAAATCATTTGTGCTGTAGATGTCCTACAAATAGAAACAAAAACTGTTAACAGATTTCAACCTGATGTGTGAGAACCACAGCTAAGGGGCAGAAGGAGCTTGACCTTGGTCTTGCCCACTGCTGCTGTTGCTCCTGGTTGCAGTGATACCCCAGACTTTGCTCTGTGAGAATTAAGCAGAGGCTGGATGTGGCTGCCTCATTCTTCCCAAGGCAGACCCAGAACCTTGGAGTGGAAGGAGGATATTATGGTGTTGAGTTGAGGCAGATCAGTCTAGGTACTTGGATTTCTGCCTCCTCTTCATTTCTGACGAATTCCACGAATTTGATGGAAAGTTCTCTGAAGCTGCTTACTAGGTATTGTTGTTTTCATCCACGCACTGATTTTTTTAAGTGGCAATTGACTGTTAGTTACTCAACAACTGAGTTAGTTTAAAAAGTATCAAATGAGGGACTTCCCTGGTGGTGCAATGGTTAAGAATCTGCCTGCCAACGAAGGGACATGGGTTCGATCCCTGGTCTGGGAAGATCCCACATGCCGTGGAGGGACTAAGCCTGTGCACCACAACTACTGAGCCCGCGTGCCACAACTTCTGAAGCCGTCATGCCTAGAGCCCATGCTCCGCAACAAAGCCACTGCAATGAGGAGACCTTGTACCACAACGAAGAGTAGCCCCTGCTCGCCGCAACTAGAGAAAACCTGCACGCAGCAATGAGGATCCAACACAGTCAAAAATACATAAATAAATAAATAAATTTATGTATTAAAAAGTATCAAATGAGTAGAAAGTTAAGTAAATAAAATATATTTTTCAGGTATATGTTGCCAATTAAAAACATTTTTTACTGCCTATTTCTGGATTAGCTTATTTTTGGAGAGACAGAATAAAAGCATTTCCATGGAATAATTATATAGACCTTGCCACCAGCAATGTTTCAGAGTTCCAATCACTCTACATCCTTGCTGGTACTTGGTGTTGTATTTTTAATTTTAGTCATTCTGCAAGATGGGAAGTGGTATCTAATTTTGGTTTTAATTTGCATTTTACTAATGATATTGATCATGTTTTCATGTGCTTTTGTTATGGTCATATATCTTTTTTGGTAAGTGTCTGCTCAAATATTTTTGCCTACTTTTATTGCGTTGTTTTCTTATTATTGAGCTTTGAGCATTCTTTATGTGTTTTAGATATTGGTTCTTAATCAGATATATTTTGAAAACATTTTCATTTTGGTTTAATAATTTTTTCAAAGAGCAGAAGTGTTAAATTTTAGTGGTCTAATTTATCATTTACCAATTTTCATTATAATTCAGTTCAAAATATTTTCCAATTTACTTTGTGATTTCTGTGGTTCCTTTAAAAGTGAGTTTTAAATTTCCAGATATTTGTGAGCTGTTCCAGATGTTTTATTTTTTGTTGATTTCTAATTTAATTCTGTTGTAATAAGATAATATAGTCTGTAACTATATTATCTTATTAAATTTTAATATTTTGAAAACTGTTGAGAGTTGTTTTATGGCCCTGTATATTATTTTGTTAGACACTCCATATGGACTTGAAAGAGTGTGTGTATTTTGTAGGTATTAGGTTTCATGTTTGGTTAGGAAATGTTGGTTAGGTTAAAGTGACTGATGGTGTCATTCAGATCTTCTATATTCTTAACTAATATTTTTGTCTAAGTCTATGAATTTATGAGGGAAGTATGTTAAAAATCTTTATGATTGTGGATTCTTCTCTTCTTTTAGTTGTCAGTTTTTACTTTGTGTATTTTGGAGCTTTGTTATTAGTCACATCTAATTTATAATTGCTGTATTTGCCTGATGTATTGACCATTTTGTTATTATGAAGTGTCCTTCCACTTGTCCCTAGTAATGTCTCTTGTTAAGAAGTCTATTTTGTCTGTTAATACAGCCACTTCATCTTCTTATGCTCACTGTTTGCACAGAATATATTCTTTCTAGCTTTTTACTTTTAGTCTATGTCTTTATATTTAAAGCATGTGTATTGTTGACGGCATACAACTGGGTCTTGGATTTTAAATCTAGTTTTAATAATCTCTGCCTTTTGATTGGAACATTAGTCTATTTACGTTTAATTTTTTAAGATTTATTTAATTTTGGTAGTGTTGGGTCTATGTTGCTCCTCGTGGGCTTCTCTAGTTGTGGCGAGAGGGGGCTACTCTTCATTGCGGTGTGTGGGCTTCTCATTGCAGTGGCTTCTCTTGTTGTGGAGTACGGGCTCTAGGCATGCGGCTTCAGTAGTTGTGACACGTGGACTCAGTAGTTGTGGCTCATGGGCTCTAGAGTGCAGGCTCAGTAGTTGTGGTGTGTGGGCTTAGTTGCTCCGCAGCATGTGGGATCTTCCCAGACCAGGGATCGAACCCATGTCCCCTGCATTGGCAGGTGGATTCTTAATGACTGCGCCACCAGGGAAGTCCCCTACATTTAATTATTGATATGATTGTACTTAGATCTTCTCTGCTGCAATTTGTTTTGTGTCTTCTTTTTGTTTTTCTCTGTTCTTCCTTTCCTGTCTCCTTTTGTTTTAATCAGATTTTTTTTTTTTTTGCGGTACGTGGGCCTCGCACTGTTGTGGCCTCCCTTGTTGCAGAGCACAGGCTTTGGACGCGCAGGCTCAGTGGCCATGGCTCACGGGCCCAGCCACTCCGCGGCATGTGGGATCCTCCCAGACAGGGGCACGAACCCGCGTCCCATGCATCGGCAGGTGGACTCTCAACCACTGCACCACCAGGGAAGCCCTTAATCAGATATTTTTTACTATTCCATTTTAATTTCTCTCTTGGCTTTCTAGCTTTATATTTTTGTATTTTTTAAAGTTGTTGCTCTAGAGATTACATATGCATCTTAAACTTAAATTAACTTAGAGTGAATATTGAATTACTTAAGGTAAAATATAGAAACTTTGCAATAGTGTATTTTTATGTACCCATCATTTTATTTACATAACTGCTATTGTTATATGTTAGATCTGTTTGTTATAAATCTGTTGCTACTGACTTATAAGTTTTAATTTAAGTAGTTATATCTTTTAAAGATGTTAAGAAAAAATACATAGTTTAAAAATATTTACCCACATATTTACCATTACAATTTTTTTGTATAGGTCCCAGTTGCCCTTTAGGCTAAAGTACTTCCTTTAGCATTTCTTGTAGTGGAGTTGCTGGCAGTAAATTCTCTCAGGTTTTGTTTACTGAAAATGCCTTTATTTCGCCTTCATATTTGAAGGGTTGTTTAACTGGATGTAGAATAATTAGTGTTAGCTTTTTTTGTTTGTGTGTGGCACGCGGGCCCCTCACTGCCGTGGCCTCTCCCGCTGTGGAGCACAGGCCCTGGACGCGCAGGCCCAGCGGCCATGGCCCATGGGCCCAGCCGCTCTGCGGCATGCGGGATCTCCCCGGACCGGGGCACGAACCCGTGTCCCCTGCATCGGCAGGCGGACTCCCAACCACTGCGCCACCAGGGAAGCCCTTAGTGTTAGCTTTTTTCCCTCAGAATTTTGAATACGTTGTTCCAGTATCCTCTGGATTTCATAGTCTTGGGTGAGAAGTCAGCAGTTAATCTATTGTTGTTCGTCTTACATGACATGGCATTTTTCTCTGAATGCTTTTAAGACTTTCTCTTTAGCTTCTTTTGCAGTTTAATTGATTTGTCTAGGAGTGATTTTATTTTTGTTTATCTTTTTGGGAGTTTGTTGAGCTTTCTGAATCTTTAAAGTTTTCTACCAAATTCAGGAAGTTCTTGGCCATTATTTCTTCAAATTTTTGTGCTATTTTCTCTTTTCTGTTTCTGGGATTCCAGTTATATGTACCTTGGGGTGCTTCACATTGTCTTGCAGCTCTCTGAAATTTTGTTCATTTTTCTTCAAACATTTTTCTCTTTTTTGGCTGGATAATTTCTCTTGAACCATATTCAACTTTATCTGCCATCTCCAAACTCTTGTTGAACCTATTTAAAATTTTCAGTTACTGTACTTTTGAGCTGTATAATTCCTGTTATGTATAGTTTCTGTTTCTTTGTTGAGATTCTCTATTCATTGAGCATATATTTCCCTTTAATTTGAAAAATTAATTCTTTGAACATATTTGTAAAGCTATTTTAAGTTCTTTGTCTACCAAATCCAACATCTGGGCCTATTTAAAATCAGTTATATTAGAGTGACATCAGCAACATGACAGAGTGAAAAGCTCCCTTTCAGTCAACAACCAGTAAAGCATCCACAGCTCAACAAAGGTGCCTCTGAGGAACCCACTGGGATGCCAGAGATTTCCACAAATCTGCACATTTAAAGGTGGGTGGACTGGAACACATAGGGGAGGCAGAACTGAGGGAACAGCAGCCCAGCACTCTGGCCATGGAAGCTGAGCCCATAGCCCCAGAGAACACATAACAGCAGGGGAGGCAGTGAGCACAACTCTGGCCTCGCAGCCGCAGTGGTGCCTGCAGCCACAGGTAACTGGGCAGCAGCACCAGTGGGGCCTGAGACCCCATTCCTCCAGCCACTGACGTGCTCACAACTCAGGCCCCCTACTCCTCCACACACAGTGATGGAGTCTGTGAACCTTACAACACTGGACATAGCACAGGTGCCTGGGCAACCCCTGCTCCGCCCACCCTCATCCTCCCCCTGTGGCAGCAGAGTCTACAACTCAGGGGATCCTGGATGCCAGGGAAGAGCCCATCATCCCAGTGACATTAGCAGCAGGAAGGCATCATTGACCCCTGGAGACACAAGAAGCAATAATGAGGACACGGGCCACACCTCTGACAGAGGTGGTGGAGGGTAGAACGTGCCAACTCTCAAACATAACTGGAGGCAGCTCAGGTAAGGAAAACCATAAACTTGTGCTATAGCGCCACCTACTGGAAAACAGAAGAAAGACCTCTAATTTCTAACCGGTTGAATCATTAGAATCAAGCAGAAAGATATTTGCTACTTCAAATGCATGGGCAGAGGAACAACTCATCATGTGCCATGAAGAGCCAAAGTAACGCCATGCCACAAAAAGAAAATGACAGTTCTCCAGAAGCCAAATTTAAAGTCACAGAATATTGCAATTTAACTGACAAAGAATTCAAAATAGGTGTCATGAAGAAATTCATTGAGCTATGAGAAAACTCAGAAAGACAGTTCAGTGAGCTCAGGAGTAAAATTAATGATCAGAAGGAATACTTTACTGAAGATATTGAAACCCTAAGAAAGAACCAAGAAGAAATTCTGGAGCTGAAGAACTCAATAAACAACATAAAGAATGCATTAGAAAGCACTGGAAATACATCAGACCACATGGAAGAGAGAATTAGTGAGCTTGAGGACAGAAATCTAGAAATGATGCAAGTAGAAGAGGGAAGAGAATTAAAATATAAAAAATGAAGAAATTCTACAGGAGCTATTCAGCTCTTTAAGAAGGGTGCATATTAGGGTTATGGGTATCCCAGAAGAAGAAGAGTGGGAAAAAGGAGCAGAGAGATTATTTAAAGAAATCATAGCTGAGAAATTCTCAAACCTGCAGAAGAAACTTGATATATACGTCCATAAAGCTAAGAGAACACCTAATTGCCTCAATGCAAAAAGACCTTCTTAAAGACACATCATATTAAAATTGTCAAAAGTCAATGACAAAGAAAGAATTTTTAAATGCAGCCAGGGAAAAAAAAGGATGGTAACCTCCAAGGGAACCCACAGAGGCTATCAGAAGATTTCTCAGCAGAAAGTTGACAGGCCAGGAGGGAGTAGAATGACATCCTTAAGATACTGAAAGATAAAAACTGTCACCCAAGAATACTTTATCCAGCAATATTATCACTCAGATATAAAGGAGGAATAAAGACTTCCCCAGGTAACTAAAAACTGAGGGAGTTCATCAACACTAGATGTGCCTTACAAGAAGTGTTGAAAGGAGCTCTTCTACCAGAAACAAGAAGGTAAAAGGACGCAAAACTTTGAGTAAGGTGATACATAGAGTCAGAAAATTGTAACTCTTTATCAGAATAAGTATTAAGCATTTTATTATAGCATAAAGGTTAAAGGGGGAAAATCAGAAAAAATAATTATAGCTACTTCAATTTGGCAACAAACTCACAACATGAAAAGGGATAATTTGAGACAACAAAAATGCAGAAGGGGAAGGGGAAAAGGTCAGAAACCCTGTAGGTAAATGAAGATAAGATGTGATCAACAGAAAAAGGACTATTTTATCTATGAGGAGTTTTATACAAACCTCATGGTAACCACAAAACATAAATCTAGAGCAGAGACAATAAACATAAAAAAGGAGGAAACTGAAAAAAATCATAGAAAACCACCAAACCAAGATGGCAGGCTGAAACACAAGAACAAAGCAACAACAGTGATATAGAGAAACCAGAAAACAAAAGATAAAATGGCAGTAGTAAGTCCTCATTTACCAATGGTTACCCTAAATGTAAATGGAGTGAATTCACCAATCAAAAGACACAGAGTGGCTGGATGGATTAAAAAACAAGAAACAACCATACATTACAGGAGGCTCACCTCAGCTCTAAAGACAAGCATATGTTAAAAGTGAAGGGATGATGCTGGAGAGGGTGTGGAGAAAAGGGGACACTCTTGCACTGCTGGTGGGAATGTGAATTGGTTCAGCCACTATGGAGAACAGTATGGAGGTTCCTTAAAAAACTACAAATAGAATTACCATATGACCCAGCAATCCCACTACTGGGCATATACCCTGAGAAAACCAAAATTCAAAAAGAGTCATGTACCAAAATGTTCATTGCAGCTCTATTTACAATAGCCCGGAGATGGAAAGAACCTAAGCGCCCATCATCGGATGAATGGATAAAGAAGATGTGGCACATATACACAATGGAATATTACTCAGCCTTAAAAAGAAATGAAATTGAGCTATTTGTAATGAGATGGATAGACCTAGAGTCTGTCATACAGAGTGAAGTAAGTTTTTAAAAAAAAAAAAAAAGAAACAGGAAAAAAAAAAAAAGTGAAGGGATGGAAGATAACACTCCAAGCAAATTCCAGTCAAAAGAAAGTGGGTGTAGCCATACTCAACAGACAAAATGGACTTAAAGCCCAAAAAGGTAACAAGAGACAAAAATGGACAGTATATAATAATAAAGGGGACAATTTATCAAGGAAACGAAATGATTAATATATATGTATATATAATGCATATATATATGCATTTAACATAAGAGCACCAAAATATATAAAACAATTATTAACAGACCTAAAGGGAGAAATTGACAGCAACATAATAATAGTAGGGGACTTTAACACCCCACTTACATTAATGGATAGATCGTCCAGACAAAATAATCAACAAGGAAACTGAGGTGTTAAATGAAACATTAGACCAGATGTATTGGATAGATTTGTACAGAACATTCCATCCAAATGCAGTGGAATACACAGTCTTCTCAAGTGCACATGGAACTTTCTCAAGGGTAGCCCATGTGTTGAGACACAAAACAAGTCTCAGTAAATTTAAGAAGATTGAAATCACATCAAGCATCTTTTCTGATCACAATGGTATGAAACTAGAAACCAACTACAAGAAGAAATATGGAAAAAATCACAGATATATGAAGACTGAACAAAGTGCTACTGAACGACTATTGGGTTGATGAAGAAATCAAAGGAGAAATAAAAAATTACCTGGAGATAAATTAAGATGAAAAGATGACATACCAAAATTTATAGGATGCAGCAAAAGTGGTACTAAGAGGGAAGTTTATAGCAAAACAGGCCTACCTCAAGATACAAGAAGAATCTCGAACAATTTAAACTTACACTGAAAGGAACTAGAAAAAGAAGAACAAACAAAGCCCAAAGTCAGTAGGAGGAAAGAAATAATAAAATCAGAAGAGGAGAAATAACAACGGATACCACAGAAATACCAAGGATTACAAGAGAATATTATGAAAAGCTATATTCAACAAATTGGACAACTTAGAAGAAATGGACACATTCTTAGAATCATACAACTGTCCAAGACTGAATCATGAAGAAACAGAAAATCTGACTAGACTGATCACTAGTACAGAGATTGAAACAGTAGTCAAGAAGCTCCCCACAAAACAGAGGTTCAGAACCAGACAGCTTCACAGGTGAATACTACCAAATATTCAAAGCTTTAATGCCTGTCCTTCCCAAACTCTTCCAAAAAATGTAGTAGAAGGGAGTGCTTCCTAACTTGTTTTGCGAGGACAGCATCATCCTGATACAAAAGTCAGACAAAGACAGCACACACACACACACACACACACACAGAGTGATGAAAATAGTTATATGTCTATGATGAACATAGTTCAATATCTCTGATAAACATAGTTGTAAAAATTCTCAACAAAATATTAGCAGACAAAATCCAACAATACATTAAAAGGTTCATACACCATGATGAAGTAGGATTATTCCAGAGATGCAAGGATGGTTCAACATATACAAGTCAGTCAGCATGATACAGCACATAAACAAAATGAAGGATAAAAAACATATGATTATCTCAGTAGATCTAGAAAAAGCAGTTGACAAAATTAAATGCCCACTTATGATAAAAATTCTTAATAAAGTGGTAGAAGGGACATACTTCAACATAATAAAGGCCATATGTAATAAACCCACAGCTAACATCATACTCAGTCATGAAAAACTGAAAGCTCTCCGTCTAAAATCAGGAACAAGATAAGGGTACTGACTCTTGCCACTCTTATTTAATATAATATTGGAAGTCCTAGCCAGGGCAATTAGGCAAGAAATAAAAGGCATCCAAATTAGAAAGGAAGAAGTAAAACTATTTGCAGATGATATGATTTTATATATAGGAAAGCTTAAAGACTCTACCAAAGAACTATTAGCAATAACAAGCAAATACAGTGAAGTTGCAAGGTATAAAATCAACATACAAAAATGTGTTATGTTTCTATATGCTAACGATGAGCTAGCAGAAAGAGAAATTAAGAAAATAATACCATTTACAATTGCAACAAAAGGAATCAAATACCTAGGAATAAATTTAACAAGGAGGTCGAAGACCTGAAATGGAAGAAGACAAAAATGAATGGAAAGATATTCTGTGCTCATGGATTGGAAGAATTAAAATTGTTAAAACATCCATATTACCTAAAGCAATCTACAGATTTAATGCAATCCCTATCAAAATACCAAGGATATTCTTCATAGAAATTAAGCAAAGAAATTCTAGAATTTATGTGGAACCATAAAAGACTTCAAATAGCCAAAGCAATGCTGAGAAAAAGGGCAAAGCTGGAGGTATCACACTCCCTAATTTCACACTCTTTTACAAAGCTATAGCAATTAAAACAGCATGGTATTTACAGAAAAGCATACATAGATCAATGGAATGGAATTGAGAACCCAGGCATAAACTCACATATATACGAACTATTAACTTACAACCAAGGAGCAAAGAACATACAATAGGGAAAGGATCGTCTCTCCAATAAATGGTGTTGAGGAATCTGGACAGCCACATGCAAACAAATGAAACTAGACACTATCTCACAACATATACAAAAATCAAGTCAAAATGGATTAAAGACTTGAATGAAAGATCTGAAACCATAAAACTCCTAGAAGGAAACATAGGCAGTATACTCTTTGACATTGGTCTTAGCAATATCTTTCTGGATCCGTCTCCTCAGGCAAAGGAAACAAAAGCAAAAATAAACTACATCAAACTTAAAAGCTTCCATGCAACAAAGGAGACCATCAACAAAATGAAAAGATAAACTACCAAATGGGAGAAGATATTTGTAAATGTACATCTTATAAAATGTTAATATATAAAATATTTAAAGAACTCATACAAATCAACAACAGAAAAATAAACAACTTGATTAAAAAAAATGAGCAGAGGATCTGAATAGACATTTTCCCAAAGAAGACACACAGATGGCCAACAGGCATATGAAAAGATGTTTGACATCACTAATTATTGGGGAAATGCAAATCAGAACCACAGTGAGATATCACCTCATGCCTGTTGGAATAGCTGTTATCAAAAAAGCAAGAAATAACAAGTGTTGGTGAGGATGTGGAGAAAAGGGAACCTTTGTATGATCCCATACACTGTTGGTAGGAATGTAAACTGGTGCAGCCACTGTGGAAAACAGTATGGAGATTCCTCAAAAAATTAAGAATAGAACTATTACATGATCCAGCTATCCTACATCTGAGTTTCTAAAGAATATGAAAACACTAATTCAAAAAGATATATGTTCATCACAGCATTATTTACAACAGCCAAGACATGGAAACAACTTAAATACCCATCAGCAGATGAATGGATGAAGAAGATGTGGCATACATACACCATGGAATACTATGCAGCCATAAAAAGACGAAAACTTGCTATTTCTGACAACATGGACAGGATAGAACTTGAGGGCATTATGCTAAATGAAATAAGTCAGATGGAGAAAGACAAATACTGCATGATTTCTCATATGTGAAATATAAAAGCAAACAAACAAAACCCCAAAATAAATGAATAAACCAAACCTAATAAAACAAGCACCTAGATATGGAGAACAGAGTAGTGGTTACCACAGGGGAGGGAGTGGAAGGGGGAGGGTGAAATGGGTAAAAGGGGTCAACTGTATGGTGACAAATGAAAACTAAATTTTTGGTGATGAGCACAGTGTAGGGTATTCAAAAGTATAAATATATTGTACATGTGAAATGTATATAATGTTATAAACCAATGTTACCTCAATAAAAAATAAATCTAAAGAAAAAAGATAAAATCAGTTATATTGACTATATCTGTTTTTGTTTTTTTTTTTCCTGAGTGTGGGTCACAGTTTCCTGTTTCTTTGCATGTGTTGGTTGAAGGCTAGATGTTGCAGATATATTGCAGCAACTTTGACTTTTTATGTGTGTTTTTGAGGATTTTTGATCTGGGAGGTATTTAGCTTGCCTGGATTCAAATCACAAACTCTGTCTCCTTTGATATGTAACTGCTGACACGTGTTAGTACGATGTCTCATGGCTGCTTCTGTAGCTGGTTCTGTAGAGGTCTTCCCTGTGCCTGCAAAGTTGATGGCCAGACAAAGATTTGGGTATGGACGTTGCTGATCCCTGTGGTTTCCTTGCGTCTGCTGGTTTTGGGCTCTGTACCCTTACCCGTCAAACCCATTTGGTTTCAGCTTTCTGCCAGTTGAGCTGCCCAAGTTGAGGAATGTACTTGGTTAAGACAAGCAACAGAGTCACGGATCTGATCATGTGTAGTTCCATCTTTCAAGGGTGATTATCTCTCTGGTTTCTGACTTCTTTTGGTTGAGTCCTCTGGATTCTCCTTCACTCATGTGTAGATTATTTATGAGCCAGGGATTTGGGCAGTTGCTCTGAATTAAGGTTTCATTCATTCTGTGGTTTCCATGTTGCCACTGAGCCTTTAAATTTCCAACTACTTTCCTAGTCCTAAAATTTGATCTTTGATGCCTTTAGCTGGTAAGCCTGCAGCGTTTCCCACCAATATTTTCTGTAGCCTTGGGGGTTGAGTTATACCCTGTGGCCAGTAAGCTGCAAACTCACAGGTTTTAACCTATATCATTTGCAATTTCCTGAAATTAAAATTTCTTCTGGTTTCTATGTGCTTTTGAATGCCTTATGGTATCTGTGAGTAATTTTTTAAAATTTGTTTCTAAAATAGTTATTATATATGAGACTCTGCATGACCACTTAATTTACCATCATCATCTGATGGGGACTCTGTCCAGGGATGAATCATAGAATTTTATTCCTTGCTTTCCCATCCCTTTCTATAAGTAGAGAGAGGGATTTGCTCTGATGAATTAAAAAATGGTTGATATTAGCAACATGCTGATAAATTAAGTAAAAAATAATTTAGGTAGTGAATAGATATTATTTACAATGTTTTATTATTTTAAACCTATGATTTGTGAAAAAAATCACTGGCGAATACTTGCGGTTTAATTGACTATAGGAGGAGTTAATAGTTCAAAAGTTCAGAACAGTTAATGGTGTTTCTTCAGTCGTGGCCCTGTCCTTGGTGCTTGTCACAGCTTCATGTAGTGTTGTGTTGATACCTAGGTTATGGGCGTAGCACATGGCATGCTTTCCAACTTTGCAGCAGTACAATTTCTCTTCATTAGCTTAGATCCACATGATTCAGAATATCTGTTAATTTAGTTTCAGCTAGGCTGCAGCTTATAATTTCATTCTGTGACGAAAAGAAAATATGCAGATTCATTGCATAAACTGGATCACGGGCGGCAGGTTGCACCTTTTTAAGAGTATACATTGTTTCTAAGCACATTCATTTTTGTATGTGTGTGACTTTAAGTATTATTAAAAAAATTGTCGGACAGTAAAATTGATCTCTTTTTTGGCTTTTCAGTTCTGTGAATTTTATAATCACAACCATAATTAAAATACAGGATAGTTCTCCACCCCCCTCTAAAACTCTTTCTTGTTCTAATCTTTTCCACCCCTTAGCCCCCCACCCATAACCCCTGGCAGCCACTGATCTGTTCTCTATCACTGTAGTGTTATCTTTTCTGGAATGTCACGTAGTGGAATCAAACTGTATGTAGCCTTGTGAGACTGACTTGTTTCACTTTTTCATGATGCTTTTGTGACTTACCCAAATCATTGTGTCTGTCAGTAGTTTGTGTCTCTTTAGTGTGAGGAGAACATTCAGTTTTGAAACAAGTGGGTGCCTCGGTATAGAATGAATGAGATCTTTTCAGGTAGACCTCTCTTTGGGAACATTTGTTAATGGGCCAGTTTGAGTTTCTCCCTTCATTTGATAGTTCCATAATTGCCTTTCTTACAAAATATTGACACTTTAATCATTTCATTATTTTGTGCTGAAATTCTCCCTAGATAACCAAAATTAGTGGGGTTTTACTTTAACTTTTGCCCTCAAACCATTAGTCCACAAGACAGCATTCAAGGAAAAAAATACTGGACTGGTAAGTGGAGAGTCGGCCGATTTAAGGCAGGGCTAGTAAGTATTTTGCTTTTGTATAAAAATATATAACAAACAGCTTTGTGTTTCAGATTCCTGAAAGCCCAACACTAATGCAAATCGTAAAAACAGGAATGGCACTTAAAAGTGTTCAATTAAGTGATTTGCCATCTAGACAAGCGTGTGACCTGTGAGATGGCTGTGATGCCTTGAAGTGGCCTCAGCTGCCCTGCTGGTCACCAGGGCCTTCTGCTCTCCCCTCCCCCTGATACTCCATGTCACAGGCCACTCCTACCCTGTTGTCCCCTCAAGCAGGGGGCCTTCATGCCATGTTCTGGACTTTAGTGGAGACATAAGCAGCAAAAGAGGAGTAGTGGGAGTGTGGTGTAGGTTCAGGTACCAGCTCTGCTGTCCGATGAGAAAGGGGTTGCTGTTGTGTGGAAGCGAAGGGCTTGCAAGATGGGGTATTGGAAGGGTGCAGGGGAAGTTCATGGGACGCAGACCGGCTTCCTGTGCTGGGTTGGGTACCCAGCTGCTGCTCCATTCTCATCTTTGCAAGTCATCTTCCTTTGCTCACTTATGTTTCCTGCTTCCTCATAACCTTGACTGTAGTTTGCCATGATGCCCACCCGGCTCTACCTCTACTGCCTTAAAGGGCTGAGACCTATCATAGTCCCAGTTTCACTTCATTCAAAACCTCTTGAAAGAATCAGGTTGGTCCAGCTGGCCTGCAGATTGAGTTCTTGTGGATCATGGGTCCACCTTGGTGGGCAGGCTTTCATGCTTCCGATATGGCCACCTAGCCTCAGCTCTTTAACTGGGGCTGTGGTAGGGGCAGTTTTAAAGAAAAACCGTGGCTGAGCAGACACCCCATAATCATACACGGGAGGATCCAGTTGAAAAAGTCTCAGCCTGGGCTGGAATACCTCCAGTCAGGACCACCAGGCAGCCCTTCATTGCTGCATAATGCCTAACGGATAGAATGTTCCAGCAGCACACTCTGTGCTGCTTCTCTGTCCTGGGCCACAGGAGTTCTTGGGCTGTGCCCCAGACCCCCGGCACCAGACACCGGCACTGGAATGGGGCCCAACAATTTATGTTTTAACAAGCCCTCCAGGTGATTCTCATGTTTCATTCTAGAGTTTGAGACCCACTCACCTAAGGCATGCATTTTCAGTGGTAGTTTCTTTTGCTTTAAAAAATTTTTTCTATGTTCTGTGTCACATGAACTGGATAATGTGCAGAGTCCAGTGTTATATTAAACCGAAGCAGTTCTTTCTCCTGTAATTGACAAATGAGATGAATTACTGGTACAAATTTTCTTATGTTAAACCACCAGGGATAAATCCAACTTGGCCAAGGTTACTTCCTTTAAGCAAATAAGTTTTTCTTCAATATTTTAAAGATGAATCTAATTTTATGGCACCTTATAAATAAATTCCTGTTATAATAATCAAACATATAGAAAGAAATGATACTTTTCAAAGAGGAAACAATATAACTAAAGCTTATCTCCAAGTATATCTTGTTTTGGGGTGGTTCATGTTAATGCATTACTTCCAGTTGTTTTTGAGAAAAGATGATTATTATACAAATAGGATTCTGAACACTTAGTCTTGCTTGTTAAAAGTGATTTTTTTTTTTTTTTTTGCGGTACACGGGCCTCTCACTGTCGCGGTGTCTCCCGTTGCGGAGCACAGGCTCCGGACGCGCAGGCTCAGCGGCCATGGCTCACGCGCCCAGCCGCTCCGCGGAATGTGGGATCTTCCCGGACCGGGGCACGAACCCATGTCCCCTGCATCGGCAGGCGGACTCTCAACCACTGCGCCACCAGGGAAGCCCCCAAAAGTGATGTTTTTCTGGAGCAGGTGTTGGCAGCTATGGCCCGTAGACCAAATTCTGCCTGTCGTCCGTTTTTGTAAATAAAATTTTATTGAAACACAGCTTCGCGCATTCGTATTGTGCATGGCTGATTTTGCTCTACAACTGCAGGGGTGAGTGGTTGTCCCCAAAGCCTAAAGTATTTTCTACCTGACCCTTACAGAAATAGTTTGCCAGCCCCTGTTCTAGAGAATACAGTTTAAATGTCTCATATTAAAAAAAAAAGATTTTATCCAAATTGATGTTAGTAATGCTCCTCGGTGGGGAGAATTTGGGAACATCCAGACCATTTAGTGGTATTGTCAATAGATCCTCATCTGCCCCAGGTGCCCAGGGAGTGTGGCTCTAACCTTGTGAAGCGGGCTCATGACAGACATGCAGTATGATTGTCACGAAAAGATAGTGTCAATGGTTAGCAAAAGTTAACACTTTTAGCTACTACTGTTTTGAGTTTCCCAGGTTTGAGAGTATCCCACATATCTTTATAGTTTGCACTTAATCTCTTGGACTAGCAACTGTGACTATTTGGCCTGCATTTGGATTTTTAGAGCAATTATACTTAAAATGCTCCACAGAGCCAAGTGTCTGCAGCAGCTACTGTCAGCGTATCGCCTTTGGGCATTAGCAGTACAAACCCGGACAGGTGCTCACAGCCACACAAATGCAGCTTTGCAAAAGGAAGTGTGAAGAGAGCTTTGGCCGGGCGCTTGGCTCTTTTGAGTTCTGTGGGCCCACACCTTAACTTTCCTGGTGCCCAGGTCTTGAGTGTCAAGACCTCCGGGCAGTGGAAATACACTACGGCATTTGTCTTGCCGCTTGTCTTTTATGTCGTCTTCCTGCTGACGAATCTTTTTGAAGCAGATACTGTTTATTCCGCTACTTCCTGGCTGTCTGCTGCTATCACTGCCCTATGGTGCACCGTCTGTCTTGGGTGTCCTAAGAATATATTCCTCTCTTCCTAGAGTAACTGTCTTCCTCTTTGTCTTTGATTTGTTGGGGTACGTATTGTTAGGGGGATAGCCTGCTGGTGCCCCCTCCTTTACTCTTTGGTGGGCTTCATCTTATCCTCACAGGTCTTCCTTCTTCAGGTCCTCCCAGGCTGTTGATGGAAAAGCCCTCTGTGTGGTGTTAGTTCATGCCTGGGGGTGGTAGTTTCACCCTGGATACCTTATTGATCATTTGTATCTCCCCCAGAACAGCCTGGGCCATGAGCAGAGAAACCAGTTACCAGTGGAGTAACTTTGTTGAGTTCGGTTTGCTACTGTTGGTTTAAGTTTTTTGTCTTATGTTCAGGAACTACTGTTATTTGCTTAATTATCTGATCTTCATTTGCTTTTTATCTTTTTCTCTGAAAAGGTTACACTGTGCTCATAGGCTGAGTCATGGACTAATGTCTCTTTTTCTGTGCTCTGGAAGGCTTTCCTGGGAAAGTTGGCAGAACTTATCTCTAAAGTCACCTGACCTGGTGTGTTCAGTGTGGGAGGGATTTAAACTACTGCGTTCAGATTTCCATGGTCATAGGATAGTTTAGTTTTTCTGTTTTTCTGTGAGTCAGTTTTGGTGGGTTGTATTATCTTAGGAATTTGTCCTTTTCATCTGTTCAAATCTATTGGCCTACAGTTATTTACAGTATTCTCTTACCTTTTAAATTTCTGCCACATCTATAGTGATATATCTATTTTAATTCCTAATGTGCTTTATGAATTGTCTTGTTTCTGGCTTTAGCAACTCTTGAATTTTTTAAAAAAATACTTTATGTTGTATCTTTGTTTTCGTTTTAATTCATTTCTATCCTTTTTGTCTCCTTCCCTTTAATTTCTTTGCTGTGGTATCAACACTCCCCATGAGCTCATGAAAGCCAGTTGGGCAGCTGTTACTGACAAAAAGGAGCCAAGTCCTATGTTTTTAACCTTTCTTGCCCCTGTCAGCTGCCATGTCTATAAAATGGGTAGAGTGGATGAGATCATGGCTAGGGTTCCTACCAACTGTTCAGTGCTATTGTATGTGGGAAGGTTTCCTAGGATTTTATGTTCTGATTATGAATGGGGAGTCCATTTGTGTGCAGCCAGCTTACTCTCTCAGCCCCGTTCACAATCAGGCTGTAATATTCTTACTACAGTTCATTAATATTCTTATTAAGAGGCCAATTGTTGCTTTGTGAATTGAGATGGGTTTTATTTGACCAACTTGAAAGTATGATGAGCCTTTAGGAAGGGCTGGTGCAGTGTTCCTCTGCCCCACCCCAGATTTTTATTTTGAAATAATTTAGTTTTACAGAAGAGCTGCAAAGATAGGACAGAGAGTTCCTGTTATACCCTCACTCACCTTGCCCTAATGTTAGCATCTTACATAACCATGGCACAGTGGTCAAAACTGAGAAACTAACATTGGCTGATCTTCCAGCAGTGTCCTTCTCTTGTAGGATCTGATAGGAGTCTTTGTTGTCTTTAATCTTCAGGTCTTCTTAGCCTCCCCTACCAATTTGGGACCATTTCTTGGTTGTCCTTGTCTTTCATGACCTAGACACTTTTGAGGAGTACTGGTCAGGAGATTTATGGAATGTCCAATTTAGATTTGTATGATATTATCTCATGATTTGACCAGGGTTATGAGTTTGGGGCACAGTGAAGCATGCTTCTCCTCACGTGGTCATATCAGGTGTGGGGTACAAGATGCCAACGTTACTACTGGTGATATTCACCCTGATCACTCAAGGGGGTGTCTACCCCCTTTCTATACTGTAAGTTATTATTTTTCCCTTTCCTTATTTAATTGTATCTTTCTAATACAATTTAATACAATTCATTGTATCTTTTCAAATCAGTTTTTTTGAAGTATAATTTTACATCCCATAAAAGTTGCCAATTTTAAGTGTACCATTCAGTGACTTGTTTTTCAGCAAATTTAGAGAGTTGTATGACCAGCACCACAATCCAGATTTTAGATATTTCCATCACCCCAAAAAGTTGCCTTTTTGGTGTCAGTCTCTTTCCATCTCAGCTCTAGGGAACGACTGCTCTGCTCTCTGTCTCCATCAATTTGCCTTTCCTGGATGTTTCATATAAATGGAAAGATACATTATGTGGTCTTCTGTGTCTGGCTTCTTTCACTCAGCTTGGTGTTTTTGAGGTTCATCCAAATTACAGCATATATTAGTATTTTATTCCTTTTTATTGCTGAGTAATGTTCCATGGTATGACTGTACCACATTTTGTTTATG
Source organism: Neophocaena asiaeorientalis asiaeorientalis (assembly GCF_003031525.2). Classification (NCBI taxonomy): domain Eukaryota; kingdom Metazoa; phylum Chordata; class Mammalia; order Artiodactyla; family Phocoenidae; genus Neophocaena; species Neophocaena asiaeorientalis. Next base: position 1,070,640 of record NW_020175700.1, on the reverse strand, counting down.
CATTTACCAGTATGGTTTCCAGTTTTTGGCTATTATGAATAATGCTGGTATAAATACTTGCATACATGTCTTTGTATGGACATGTTTTTGTTTCTCTTAAGTGGGTTCCTAGGAGCAGAATTGGTGGGTCTTTGGTTAGCATATGTTTTAACTTTTTAAGAAACTGCCAAATTATTTGACAAAGTTTCTGTACCATTATGTATTCCCAGCAGCAATATATGAGGGTTCCAATTTCTCCACATCTTGTCAACGCTTGTCTTTTTGATTATAGCCATTTAGTAGGTCAAAAGTGGCATTTCATTGTGGTTTTAATTTGCATTTTTAAATGACTAATGGTGTTGAGTATCTTTTCACTGATTATTAACCATTTGTATGTCTTCTTTGAAGAAATGTCTGTTCAGATCATCTGTCCGTTTTTAATTGGTTGTTGATTTTCTTTTTGTTGAATTATAAGAGTTCTTTATATAGTCTGGATATATCTTTTATCAGGAATGTGATTTGCAACATTTTCTTACAGTCTGTAGCTTGTCTTTTTATTTTCTTTGTGGTGTCTTTTGAAGTACCAAGTTAATTTTGATGAAGTCAGATTTACCAGTTGGTTGTGTCCATTGATGTCAAAGCTAAGAACTCTTTGCCTAACCCAAGGTTGTGAAGATATCCTTCTGTGTTTTCTTCTAAAAGCTTTACAGTTTTAACTCTTATATTTATGTCTAGATACATCTTGAATTAATTTTTTAAATGATGTGAAGTAAGGGTCCAGCTTCATTTTTAAAAATACCTTATACATTAAAAAATTAGCAGATTTTACTTTTTTTTTTTTTTGCGGTACGCGGGCCTCTAACTGTTGTGGAGGCTCTGGATGCACAGGCTCAGTGGCCACGGTTCACGGGCCTAGCCGCTCTGCGGCATGTGGGATCCTCCCAGACCAGGGCACGAACTTGTGTCCCCTGCACCGGCAGGCGGACTCTCAACCACTGCGCCACCAGGGAAGCCCAGATTTTACTTTTTAAAGCAGTTTTAGGTTTATAGAAAGTGCAGAGAGTTCTTATCCCCCTCCACACACACAGAGTTTCCTCTATTATTAACATATGGCATTAGCGTGGTACATTTATTATAATTCATAAACCAATATTGATGCATGTATTAGTTGACTAGGGCTCCCGTAACAGAGCACCACACATTGGGTGGCTTAAACAACAGAAATTAATTTTCCCATGGTTCTGGAGGCTGGAAATCCAAGTTCAAGGTGTAGGCAAGTTTGGTTTCTTCTGACACCTATGTCTTGGCTTGTGATGGCCATCTTCTCGGTGTGTCCTCTCACGGTTTTCCTGTGTGTGTGTGCATTCTTGGTGTCCCTCTGTGTGTCCAAATTTCCTCTTCTTATAAGGACACCAACTGGATTGGATTAGAGTCCATCTAAAGACCTCATTTTGAGTTCATCACCTCTTAAAGGCCCTGTCTCCAAATACAGACACATTCTGATGTACTGAGGGTTTGGGGAGACACAATTCAGTCCATAAGAATACATTATTATTAACTAAAGTCCATAGTTTACATTAGGGTTCATTCTTTGTGTTGTATGTTTTGTGGGTTTCGACAAGTGTGTAAAGACATGTTCTATCATTGTACCGTCATACAGAGTAGCTCCACTGCCCTAAAAATCCTGTGTTCCACCTATTCATCCCTTGCTCTCCCCTACCCCTTGGCAACCACTAATATTTTTACTGCCTTCGTAGTTTTGCCTTTTCCAGAAGATATCATTGTAACTGTATGCTCTGTAGCCTTTGTGGATTGGCTTCTTTTACTTAGTAATGTGCTGTAAGGTTTCTCTATATCTTTTTATGGCACGATAGCTCATTTCCTTTTAACACTGACTAGTAGTCCATTATCTGGATGTACAATTTATTTATCCACTCTCCCATTGAAGCATATATTGGTTGCTTCCAAGTTTTGGTAATTATGAATATAGGCATTACAAACATTTGTGTGCCAGTTTTTGAGTAGACATAAGTTTTCAACTCCTTCAGGTAAATATAAATGAGCACAATTGCTGGATCCTATGGTAAGAGTAGGTTTAGTTTTGTAAGAAACCACCAAGCTGGGACTTCCCTGGTGGTGCAGTGGTTAAGAATCCACCTGCCAATTCAGGGGACACGAGTTCGATCCCTGGTTGGGGAAGATCCCACATGTTTGTTGCTTTGTGAATTGAGATGGGTTTTATTTGACCAACTTGAAAGTATGATGAGCCTTTAGGAAGGGCTGGTGCAGTGTTCCTCTGCCCCACCCCAGATTTTTATTTTGAAATAATTTAGTTTTACAGAAGAGCTGCAAAGATAGGACAGAGAGTTCCTGTTATACCCTCACTCACCTTGCCCTAATGTTAGCATCTTACATAACCATGGCACAGTGGTCAAAACTGAGAAACTAACATTGGCTGATCTTCCAGCAGTGTCCTTCTCTTGTAGGATCTGATAGGAGTCTTTGTTGTCTTTAATCTTCAGGTCTTCTTAGCCTCCCCTACCAATTTGGGACCATTTCTTGGTTGTCCTTGTCTTTCATGACCTAGACACTTTTGAGGAGTACTGGTCAGGAGATTTATGGAATGTCCAATTTAGATTTGTATGATATTATCTCATGATTTGACCAGGGTTATGAGTTTGGGGCACAGTGAAGCATGCTTCTCCTCACGTGGTCATATCAGGTGTGGGGTACAAGATGCCAACGTTACTACTGGTGATATTCACCCTGATCACTCAAGGGGGTGTCTACCCCCTTTCTATACTGTAAGTTATTATTTTTCCCTTTCCTTATTTAATTGTATCTTTCTAATACAATTTAATACAATTCATTGTATCTTTTCAAATCAGTTTTTTTGAAGTATAATTTTACATCCCATAAAAGTTGCCAATTTTAAGTGTACCATTCAGTGACTTGTTTTTCAGCAAATTTAGAGAGTTGTATGACCAGCACCACAATCCAGATTTTAGATATTTCCATCACCCCAAAAAGTTGCCTTTTTGGTGTCAGTCTCTTTCCATCTCAGCTCTAGGGAACGACTGCTCTGCTCTCTGTCTCCATCAATTTGCCTTTCCTGGATGTTTCATATAAATGGAAAGATACATTATGTGGTCTTCTGTGTCTGGCTTCTTTCACTCAGCTTGGTGTTTTTGAGGTTCATCCAAATTACAGCATATATTAGTATTTTATTCCTTTTTATTGCTGAGTAATGTTCCATGGTATGACTGTACCACATTTTGTTTATGCATTTACCAGTATGGTTTCCAGTTTTTGGCTATTATGAATAATGCTGGTATAAATACTTGCATACATGTCTTTGTATGGACATGTTTTTGTTTCTCTTAAGTGGGTTCCTAGGAGCAGAATTGGTGGGTCTTTGGTTAGCATATATTTTAACTTTTTAAGAAACTGCCAAATTATTTGACAAAGTTTCTGTACCATTATGTATTCCCAGCAGCAATATATGAGGGTTCCAATTTCTCCACATCTTGTCAACGCTTGTCTTTTTGATTATAGCCATTTAGTAGGTCAAAAGTGGCATTTCATTGTGGTTTTAATTTGCATTTTTAAATGACTAATGGTGTTGAGTATCTTTTCACTGATTATTAACCATTTGTATGTCTTCTTTGAAGAAATGTCTGTTCAGATCATCTGTCCGTTTTTAATTGGTTGTTGATTTTCTTTTTGTTGAATTATAAGAGTTCTTTATATAGTCTGGATATATCTTTTATCAGGAATGTGATTTGCAACATTTTCTTACAGTCTGTAGCTTGTCTTTTTATTTTCTTTGTGGTGTCTTTTGAAGTACCAAGTTAATTTTGATGAAGTCAGATTTACCAGTTGGTTGTGTCCATTGATGTCAAAGCTAAGAACTCTTTGCCTAACCCAAGGTTGTGAAGATATCCTTCTGTGTTTTCTTCTAAAAGCTTTACAGTTTTAACTCTTATATTTATGTCTAGATACATCTTGAATTAATTTTTTAAATGATGTGAAGTAAGGGTCCAGCTTCATTTTTAAAAATACCTTATACATTAAAAAATTAGCAGATTTTACTTTTTTTTTTTTTTTTGCGGTACGCGGGCCTCTAACTGTTGTGGAGGCTCTGGATGCACAGGCTCAGTGGCCACGGTTCACGGGCCTAGCCGCTCTGCGGCATGTGGGATCCTCCCAGACCAGGGCACGAACTTGTGTCCCCTGCACCGGCAGGCGGACTCTCAACCACTGCGCCACCAGGGAAGCCCAGATTTTACTTTTTAAAGCAGTTTTAGGTTTATAGAAAGTGCAGAGAGTTCTTATCCCCCTCCACACACACAGAGTTTCCTCTATTATTAACATATGGCATTAGCGTGGTACATTTATTATAATTCATAAACCAATATTGATGCATGTATTAGTTGACTAGGGCTCCCGTAACAGAGCACCACACATTGGGTGGCTTAAACAACAGAAATTAATTTTCCCATGGTTCTGGAGGCTGGAAATCCAAGTTCAAGGTGTAGGCAAGTTTGGTTTCTTCTGACACCTATGTCTTGGCTTGTGATGGCCATCTTCTCGGTGTGTCCTCTCACGGTTTTCCTGTGTGTGTGTGCATTCTTGGTGTCCCTCTGTGTGTCCAAATTTCCTCTTCTTATAAGGACACCAACTGGATTGGATTAGAGTCCATCTAAAGACCTCATTTTGAGTTCATCACCTCTTAAAGGCCCTGTCTCCAAATACAGACACATTCTGATGTACTGAGGGTTTGGGGAGACACAATTCAGTCCATAAGAATACATTATTATTAACTAAAGTCCATAGTTTACATTAGGGTTCATTCTTTGTGTTGTATGTTTTGTGGGTTTCGACAAGTGTGTAAAGACATGTTCTATCATTGTACCGTCATACAGAGTAGCTCCACTGCCCTAAAAATCCTGTGTTCCACCTATTCATCCCTTGCTCTCCCCTACCCCTTGGCAACCACTAATATTTTTACTGCCTTCATAGTTTTGCCTTTTCCAGAAGATATCATTGTAACTGTATGCTCTGTAGCCTTTGTGGATTGGCTTCTTTTACTTAGTAATGTGCTGTAAGGTTTCTCTATATCTTTTTATGGCACGATAGCTCATTTCCTTTTAACACTGACTAGTAGTCCATTATCTGGATGTACAATTTATTTATCCACTCTCCCATTGAAGCATATATTGGTTGCTTCCAAGTTTTGGTAATTATGAATATAGGCATTACAAACATTTGTGTGCCAGTTTTTGAGTAGACATAAGTTTTCAACTCCTTCAGGTAAATATAAATGAGCACAATTGCTGGATCCTATGGTAAGAGTAGGTTTAGTTTTGTAAGAAACCACCAAGCTGGGACTTCCCTGGTGGTGCAGTGGTTAAGAATCCACCTGCCAATTCAGGGGACACGAGTTCGATCCCTGGTTGGGGAAGATCCCACATGCTGTGGAGCAGCTAAGCCCATGCACCACAACTACTGAGCCTGCGCTCTAGAGCCCGTGAGCCACAACTTCTTAGCCTGTGTGCCACAACTGCTGAAGCCCGTTTGCCTAGAGCCCATGCTCCACAACAAGAGAAGCCACTGCAATGAGAAGCCCCGTGCACCACAACAAAGAGTAGCCCCCGCTCGCCACAACTAGAGAAACCTTGCATGCAGCAATGAAGACTCAATGCAGCCAAAAATTAAAAAAAAAAAAAGAAAGAAAGAAAAGAAACCACCAAGCTGTCATCCAGAGTGGCTGTACCGTTTTGCATTCCCACCAACAATGAAAGAGAGTTCCTTTTGCTCCACATCTTCAACAGCACTTTGGTGTTTTCAGTGTTCTGGATTTTGGCCATTCTAATAGGTGTATGGTAGTATCTCACTTTAAAAAAATTTTTGTTTCCCTGATGATATATGATGTGGCACATCTTCTCATGTTACTTGCCATCTGTACAGCTTCTTTGGTGAGGTGTCTATTAAGGTCTTTGGCCCACTTTTTAATCAAGTTGTTTGGTTTTTTTATTGTTGAGTTTTATGAGCTCTTTGTATATTTTGGATAATAGTTCTTTATCAGATATGTCTTTTGAATATATTTTTTCCCCAGTTTGTGGCTTCTCGTTCTCTTGACAGTGTCCTTCACAGAGCAGAAAAATTTGATTTTAATGAAATTCAACTCTCAATTTTTTCTTTCATGGATCATGCCTTTGATGCTGTATGTACAAGTTTATTGCCAAACCCAAGGTCATCTAGATTTTCTCCTATGTTATCTTCTAGTTCTGTAGTTTTGCATTGTACATTTGTGTCTGTGATCCATTTTGAGCTACATTTTGTGAAGGGTTTAAGGTCTGTGTCTAGATTCATGGTTTTGCATGTGGATGTCCAACTGTCCCAGCCTCACTTGTTGAAAAGACTGTCCTTCCTCTATTCACTTTGCTTTGCTCCTTTGTCAGAGATCAGTTGACTGTGTTCGTGTGGGTCTCATTCTGGGCTCTGTTCTGTTGCAGCTTCACTCATTAATTTGTTCATTTTTAATTAATTAATTAATTTTTGGCTTATGGATGTCCAATCATTCTACCACAGTTTGTTGAAAAGTCTGTCTTTTCCCCCACTGAGTTACCATGGCATTTTGTAGAAATTCGGAGTGTAAGAGTTTACTTCTGGACTCTCACTTCTGCTCCATTGATCTATATGCCCACTGTTGCACCATTATCACACTGTCTGATTACCTTGATTTTATAAGAAGCTTTGAAATTGGTTAATATAAAACCTCCAACTTTGTTCTTCTTCTTCTTTTTTTTTTTTCTGTTTTGTTTATCCTAGAGACTTTGCATTTCACATGAATTTTACTCTCAGCTTGTCAATTTCCACAAAAGAGCCTGCTGGGATTTTGATAGGACTGTTGTTAAACTTACAGGTCAGTTTGGGAAGAATTGGCCACTTAACAGTATTGAGTCATCCAATCCAGCAGTCCCCAACCTTTTTGGCACCAGGGACTGGTTTCGCGGAAGACAGTTTTTCCGTGGTGGGGGATGGTTTGGGGATGATTCAAGCGCATTACATTTTTTGTGCACTTTATTTCTATTATTATTCCACCAGGGAAGCCCCATTGATAGGTTTTTGATATGATTCTGCGAGCAATTGATTTATTATGATCTCTGTGCAGTCAGACCTCTCTGCTAATGATAATCCGTATTTGCAGCCGCTCCCCGGCACTAGCATCACCGCCTCAGCTCCACCTCAGATCATCAGGCATTAGATTCTCATATGGAGTGCACAACCTAGATCCCTCGCATGCACAGTTCACAGGAGGGTCGTGCTCCTATGAGAATCTAATGCCGCCACTGATCTGACAGGAGGTGGAACTCCGGTGGTAATACGAGTGATGGGGAGCGGCTGTAAATACAGATGAAGCTTCGCTCGCTCACCCGCTGCTTACCTCCTGCTGTGTGGCCTGGTTCCTAACAGGCCATGGACCGGTACTGGTCTGTGGCTTGGAGGTTGGGGACCCTGATTCAACCCATGAACATGGAATTTCTCTTCATTTATTTAGATCTTCTTTAATTTCCCTCAACTATGTTTTGTGCTTTTCAGTATTTAAGGCTTATGCTTCTTTTGTTAAATATATTCCTGAGTATTTACTTTTTAATGCTGTTGTGAGTGGAATTGTGTCTTTATTTAATTTTAAACATTCTTAGCTTTGAAGGACTTCACTGTTTAGGGACCATTGTTCTTGTTGTCTATAAAATTGGAAGTTATGTAATTGCAACCCAGTTGGTGCTGTTATTTCAGGCACATTTAGGGTTAATTCCAAATTCTTTACAATTACCATCTCAAGTAATTGGGGTTGCTCATTGGTCACAGATTATTTATTTATTCATTCATATTGGGCACAAAACCAACTATTTATTTAGCTCACCATTCTTTTGGTTGGCGATTTTGCTGAGGCTCAGCTGGGTGGTTTTCTGCCCTAGGCTGGGCTGGCCTATGTGTCTGTGGTCACCTGCCCACCTGTTTCTTAAGACCAGCTAGATGTTGGTTGGGACCACAAGGGTGCTTGGGCCATGTTTCTCTCCTGGTGGCTGGCTAGCCTGGGTTTGTTCTTGTTGTGAGTGATAGGGATCTGTGAAAGAATGGAGGGGCCCTGGACCCCGAGAGGCCTAGGCTCGGAACTGGTGTGCTCTTGCCAGCTTCAATCTGTTGCTCAAAGTGAGTCACCAGGCCAGCAAGATTGAAGGAGAGAGGAAGTAGACCCCATATCTTGATGGGAGGACCTTCAAAATCACATGCAAAGGTGTGTGGATATAGGAAAGGGAATAATTGTGGCCATTTTTCAAACAGTTCACTACAGTAGCATGTAGCTCTGCAATTCAGCCTGGCTAATTAGACTCAGAATCATTTTTTTGTTTGTTTGGGAAATTACTCACCTTTGAATCTTTGCAGACACAAATACCACCTCTTCCAATAGGAGCTGACTCTGCGACATATTTCTTTTCCTGGATTCCAGTGCATCTAGAGCACAGGCAACTGTGCAGCTGGGAAGTGAGGAAGGTGATATAGTTGGGTGTGTGTGGCATTTCTAGCTAGGGTGACAACAGAGGTGACTGACTGCAAGGGTAGGTTCCTGTTGCAGAAACAGCAACTTTGCTGCTGTTAGTGCTGGTTGCAGTAAAGTTAAATTCAGGGTAGAAAAGTGGGAGAGGTGCCAGCTGTAGCCTCTCTTGCTCTGCAATAGCAGGGTCATTGATGTTCTCTGGGAAACAGGACTTAGTCTGTTTGGGTCAGGTGTACTTTGCCATAATTGGCCATGGTGAACTCTGAACAAGTCCATGCCATGGAGATGCGTTGGCTGGGTCTCCCAGCCCACGTCACGAAGAACTTTGACATTGCCCAGATGCTCCTCCTTGGCTTTGGGGACCTCTGAACTGTGCACGGTGAGGGAGGGATGTGAGGAGTCTGGGTGCGCGACGGCCTCGCTCGCTCAGTCACCTGGGTTTGCATTTCATTTCAGGGCAATAGCCTAGAGGCCTTGCTCACAGTAATTGACAATGTGTGGGCTGCCCAGTAAGCTGGAGAGCTGGTGGTTTAGTGTGATCTGCTGTTTGGTCTTCAGTGGTTTAGTTTGTGAGGCTGCACTGCTTCCGAATGGTACCAGTGACCTGGCAAGTGGGAGTCCCGCCGGGTCCTGGCAGGCTAGTCCAGCCCAGGGGACAGCACGTGTCTCTTGCTTTCCCCTCAGGCAGCCTGTGTGGTGATGGCACGGGTGTGTGCTACCTGCTGCCTGTCTTAGACACCGTGTTTGTCCGGAGGAGCCATCGCCGCCAGGGCCTGGGCCTGGCCATGCTGAGGGACTTCTGCCAGATGTTCCGAGAGGATGAGGCCCTGGGCATCAGCTGGCCCATCTCCCCTGCCATGTACCAAGGTAATCACTGCATCAGGAGGAGCGCTTGGGTAACGGGGATGGGTAACTCATGTGGGTTCCAGATGATTCTGGGGCGGGAGGTCCCTCAGAGCCGCCGGCACCACGACACACCTGTGAGTTGTCTCTTTCCTCTGAGAAATCTCCTGTTGCTTCAGCACTGAGACTTTAAGCCTGATCACAAGGGGCAAACCTTTCCCAGTCCCTGAGAAGAATTGGATTTAGAAATAATAAGAACCAAATCAACACAGCGTCAGAGAGAAGCAGAATCCAGGGAACCCACTGTGCTGCTGGTTGTTGCTGGGCCTCAAAGGGCCTTTGCTCTTGCACGGGAAGATGCTAGTCATCACTTTGCCTTTCCAACTCGGAGCCCCAGGGGGACCAGGAGCTGAGGGAAGGCAAGCTCCAAATGCACTGAGCCCTGGGCACCTGTGTAGCTCTTACTACAGAAGATGGCTCCCCACATCTGCTCTTGTCCTACCGAGTCCATGTATTAGTCAGGCTTCTCCAGAGAAACAGAACCGGTAGGAGATATATATATATAGAGAGAGAGAGAGAGAGAGAGAGAGAGGGAAAGAGAGAGAAGAGATTTATTATAAGAAATTGGCTCAGACAATGTGGAGATTGAGATATCCTAAGATTACAGTCAGCAAGCTGGAAGCTCAGGAGGACTGATGGTGTGGTTCCAGTCCAAATGCTAACAGGCTTGAGACCCAAGAAAAGCCAGTGTTTCAGTTCAAGTCCAAAGATAGGAAAAGACCAATGTCCCAGCTCAGTCAGTCAGGCAGGAGGAGTTCCTCTCACTTGTGGGAGGGTCAGACTTTTTGTTTTGTAGTCAGGCCCTCAACTGATTGGCTGAGGTCTACCTACAATGGGGAGGGCAATCTGCTTTACTCCATCTAAGGATTCAAACGTGAATCCCGGGACTTCCCTGGTGGCGCAGTGGTTAAGAATCTGCCTGCCAATGCAGGGGACATGGGTTCAACCCCTGGTCTGGGAAGATTCCACGTGCTGCAGAGCAGTTAAGCCCGTGTGGCACAACTACTGAGCCTATGCTCTAGAGCCCATGAGCCACAACTACTAAGCCCACGTGCCACAACTACTGAGCCCATGTGCCACAACTGCTGAAGCCTGCACGCCTAGAGCCCATGCTCTGCAAAAAAGAGAAGCCACCACAATGAGAAGCCTGCACACCGCAATGAAGACCCAACGCAGCCATAAATATATAAATAATTAATTAAAAATGTGAATCTCATCCAAAAACACACTCACAGACACACCCAGAATAATGTATGATGAAATGTCTGGATACCCTTGGCCCACTCAAGTTGACATATAACATGAACTACCACAATCCTTCTCCAGGTTCTGGAAAAGAAATCTTAATATGTATTTGCCAGAGGAAATTCAGAAAGCCCTTATGCTAAATGTTCCACTCCAAATCAGCAAGGGTGGGAGATACTGGGGAGCATCTCCCAGGATCCACGGTCCCCCATGAAGCACATCCACCCCACACTGGGCCCTGCCTCACTTCTTGTCATACAGATACTTTTGGACCCTTACTATTGAGTTTCCAGTGTCCTTATGGTGTGAGAACAACAGATAGGAGAGAAAAGCTGCGAAAGGCAAGGAAACTTCTGTTGCTCGGAAGTCATAAGAAAACCAGGCGAAAACATATTTTCCTCAAGTGGGTTTGGTCATTTCTTTGTATTTTCAAACTCTCCATCTCTCACGAAACTCTGAAGATCCTGAATTTGTGCAAAGAATACTGGAGGCTTACTGCACTGGTTTGCTCACTTGGAGGTCTTGGAAAGTTCTGGAACTCCGGCACTGGTTCTCTGTCCATGCCCACCTGCTGTCTCTCCCTCCCCTCATTCTCATTTCAGCTCTGAGACTTTGTTTGAGTGTGTTGGCCCCCAGGGCAGCCACCTAGGTCTCCCCTGGGGAGGAGCAGGCTCCAAAGGGCAGGGACCACCCCCAGGCCAGCACTGCAGAGACCCTCGCAGGGGCCTGTATCTCCACCTGGTAGAGAAAGAAGATCTGAAGGTACTGATTCTGAATCACACTTGGGGTCTCAGTGGCCCAGCCAAGGGTGCTGGGGCCTTGAGCTTCTACGTCACCCTAATTGTGCCTGGGCTCATGCGTGAGCAGGCAGAGTGTGGACAAAGCAGGACAAAGCAGCAGCTGGAGGCTCAAGGCCGGGCCGGGTGTGGCTGCTCCAGGCTTCACTGACCACCTTTTATCCAGTTCAGTCCTGCCCTTGGAATGGCCCGGAGGGCCTCCCGCCCAGGGCCGCACGCTTTAGCACCCTGTTGAAGCTGCACCTCTCTCCACGGGATGAGGAATCTGCGGGTCCAAGAGGATGTTCTCGCCTGGGTGCAGGCCACTCCTAAACCAGGTCAGGCTACCAGAACCCCAGGGTTCCTGTCAGGGGCTGCCAAGGGCCCAAGTGGACTCTATCCTGGATCTGTGCCCCCAAAAGCAGAGGATGCCACCAATTTGCACATCCTTAGGCCCTGGGACAGCTGCTGGTGGGGTGTAGGTGGAGCGTGGGCGTGGTGTCCATATTTGCATGCACAGGCCCCTTGCCATGGGCTGGGAGCTGGGATGGGAGGAGGGGGTGGGCTGCCAGCTGGGGGCCAGCTCTCTTGGCATCGCCACATTCAGGTGCAAAACTCCAAAGAGTCTAAGAATTCTAAATTTGAAACTGGCTTTTCCTGCTGTTAAGAAGTTATATTTGTCAAGACAGGAGAGCAGAACATTCTATCTAGCACTCGGCTAGCTTGGCTTACACCTTTTGAGTACTTAGCACCATGCTCTGTGGGTTTCCATCTGTGCTCTTGCCCTGGGCCTGATGGAGCCCCCAGCACCTGCAATACCAGGAGCAGCTTCCCATTCGGCTGGATTCGGGGCCCTGCCACGTGGAAATGCTCACCCTGTGAACATAAAAGTCTACAACCTTGAGGGGGTTCTGGAGTCAAGGTGTCTGTGGATAAGCTGGAAGGCTCCCTGGGAGAAGAGGGCTGTGGAGGCTCAGAAAGAGGAAGGACAGTGCCTGTGGAGAGGACCGAGTGGGGTGCCATTATGGGCTGAATTGGGTCCCCCCCAAATTCTAACCCCCAAGGGGACTGTATGTGGAGATGGGGTCTATAAGGAGGTAACTGAGTGTGAGGTTAGATGAGGTCATAAGGGTGGGCCCTGATCCAATAGGACTGGTAAGAGGAGGTCCCAGTAAGAAGAGGAGACTAGGACACAGATGGGTACGGAAGGAAGACAGTGTGAAGACACAGTAAGAAGGTGCCATCTCCAAGCCAAGGAGAGAGGTCTCTGGAGAAGGCAAGCCTGCCAACACCTTGATCTCAGACTTCCAGCCTCCAGAGCTGTGAGACAATAAATGGCTGTTGTTTAAGGCCCTGGGTGTGTGGTGTTTTATTGTGGCCGCCTGAGCAGGCTTAATGGGACGGATGAAAGTGGGAGGCAGGTGAGGAGGATGGCGGGCAGGGGGGTGGGGGTTGGCGTGGGGCAGCGGCAGAGCAGAGAGCTGGGGGTGGGCCGGGCCAGGCTGCTGGAAGGACGGAAGTGGCCGTGCCTGGGGACGCAGACGAGGGACGGCGTGTGTGCACCAGGGCTGCGTGGGCCTCCCTGACTCCTGTGTGCAACTTCCCCTCAGTCTGTAGGAAGTTCCTGGCGGAGCATCCAGAGGAGCGGGGGCGCCTGTGGGAGGCGGAGCCCCCAGGAGCCTGGGGCCAGCGAGTCAACATCTGGCTGAAGGTTCAGCTTCAACAGGCAAGGCGTCCAGATTGTGAGTCGGGGTGAAAGCATGCCCTTTGGTCTGGTTTTTTCCAGTGTCGGTAACGGAAGCACAGATTCACTGGTGCGGATCGAGTCAGGCTGCGCAGACGTTCTGTTTGTTGCTGTTGCAGGAATAGAGGAGGGAGGGAAACCCGGGCGGTGGCATCCTGGCCTTCCTCCACCTCCCATCCTGAACGAACCATACCTTCCAGACCCTCTTGCTCAAATAGATCGCCCCCACTTTAGCCAAATCAGAGACTCCCTGGAACTAAGGGTTCCCCGTTTCCAGTCGGAAAGGGTCATTGAAACATGCAAGAGGATTAATTGCCTCTGTCTAGCAGAAGGTCCCTGGAAAGCATTGTTTCCCGTAGGCAATGTGTGCATCTGGTAAAAATTCTAAGACACAGGAGGGTTTGCTGGAAGAGCGAGCTCTGTACCTTCTCCTCCGGGGAGGGTTCACGTGGGTGTGAGGCAGCCCTGTTACAGACACACAGGCCGTCTTCAGCGAGTTTGTGGCGGTTTTTTTTTTTTTTTCCGGTAGGCGGGCCTCTCACTGTTGTGGCCTTTCCCGTTGCGAAGCACAGGCTCCGGGCGCGCAGGCTCAGCGGCCATGGCTCACGGACCCAGCCGCTCCGCGGCATGTGGGATCTTCCCAGACTGGGGCACGAACCCATGTCCCCTGCATCGACAGGCGGACTCTCAACCACTGCGCCACCAGGGAAGCCCTGTGGCGGGTTTTTGATGGATGGTGTCTGTTTCCAGGTGGTGGGTCTGAGGGCCGGAGGGGCAAACAGGGTGGCAGACACACATTGTCTTTAGGTCTCCAGGCTGCTTTCTGTCCGCGTTCCCTCCACCTCTCCCAGGTAGGGGAGGACGGCCTCAGCTGCAGCTCGAGGTGCAGCTGGGGGCAGGGCTGAAGGGGAGATGGGGGCGAGGGAGCGTCTCTTTAAATTCACCGGCCACGATGAAAGCATGGCTGAGATCCCTTCAGGGTCGAGTGCCACTTCCGAGGCTGTGGGTAGCTCATTAGGGGATGGATAGGCAGGCTGAGGTGCCAGGCTTTCTCTTCCCATGGTGACTGATTCCCCTGAGGTGGCGACAGGGGAGAGTGCCTGGGAGTTTATTGATGATGATGGTGATAGGTTTTGCTCCTCTGGTGCCTTTCCGCTAGGAGGCTTAATGGGTCTTTACAGATATTAATGGGGTGACCGGGCACCTGGGAAGGAGGCTGTGGCAGGGCTGTGACTGTGATCCTAATGAGGCAGTTAAGTGACTTGCCCTGTGGCGTAGAAAGTCGGAAATGATGGGAAGCCAGCCAGGGTCCCAGGCCCTTGGCCGACCAGCCGTGTGGGTTTCTCACTGGGCTTCACAAAGGAGCCTGCAGCCCCCATGCCTCCTGGCCTTTGTGGCTTGGATGTTGCACTTCCTTGGCTGGAAATGGAAAAAAAAAAAAAAAATGGTTTGCCCAAAACAGAATGTGGAAATCATGTGGAAATTGCATGGGCTGGAGGGGGTTTGCAGGGGAGGACGTTTTTGCATAATTGGGGAGATGGCTTCCTCTGAGGAGAATTCCACTGGGGGTTATTTCAAGAGCTGAGAGAGTTGGTGTGGTCTGGTCAGAGGAAATGAGCTAGAATTCAGATGCCAGCCCTGTCACTTTAACTCACTCTGAGATGCACCAACTCTCTCCTTAAAACGGCAAATGAGGGGACTTTCACAGAGAAGGTTCCAGAAGCATGCTTGAGTCCCTTGAAGGAAGAAGGGTCATCATTATAATTAGGGATATAATTAGATTACCGAAACTATAATTTTTTGAAAAATTCTAAGTTGTGGTCTTTTCACTCCCTGTGTAAATCATGGCTAGTTCCCAGTTTCACCCACACCTCCTGTATCCCCCCAGGGCCAGCAGTCAGGATTTTAATTCACTCGTGAAGGTTTTCCACCAACCAGCTTCATTTTGTAACAATTTTGTCAGTCGTCGCTGACACTCAGGTTTTTTCCAGGCCGGCCGGCTAGTGGGGGCCACAGATGCGATCACAGGTTAGCCCAGATGCTCAGCAGTTTCTCTGTTTTCCTCTGTTTCTCTCCTCACGGAAATCAGCAAATGTTAGCCCACTGGGTTTTCCCACCCATCACCAAACAATGCAGATTCTGGAACCTTCTCTTCCTTGGAAATGTCACGAGGCCACTTATTTTAATTTTAATCAGTTATTCTTAGAGTTGCTTTCTTGAATTGTTCTGTTTTTCAAATTCTATCTTTTGTCCCTTTATTTCTGACTATTATTTAGGAGGTTTCCTACAATTTCATGGGCCACAGAAATAGAACTATAAGCCAGAAGCCCGGTGGGGCTTCTAACTAAGGTGTGGACATATTACAACATTCCACAACATTTCAGCAGGAAGTTAACTTCTCCTTTCAAATGTTTTAAAATCTGTTTTTGAAGCAGTGCCATTTGTGGACTGGGGATTTTAGAGTTTGCACGGTCCTGAGTGTTGATAACATCTGTGGCTTATAAAGGCCCTGAAAATATTTACAGGGTTATTCAGACCTTTTGAGAGAAGGAGTTTGTGGGAAACTTTTTTCTTCCTATACTCAGTTACATATGAAGCCTTTGAAACTTGACCGATAGGAGCAGAATTCTGTCCGATGTGACTTCCCCATTAGCTTGCACATGCCTACGTTTCTTTACTGGGGGTGGGGGGTGGATGAAATTGAATACGTCAACATACGTCAACAGTTGATTTTTTTGTTGTTATTGTTAACGGAAAAAGTTGCTGGAGGCAGGAAGTAATTGCACACAGATTTAAAAAGATTTCTTTTTCATTTTTAGGTTATATTTTTGCTTTCTTTCCAGGTGAAGTTTTAATAGATTCAACTGTCATCCATAGGGAAAATACTTTTCTTCTGTTTGTATTTAATTTTTAAAGCTGGAGGGAATGTACATAAAGAGATGTGAAATATTTGAGCTGAGGAAGTGGGGTCATTTTTCTAAAAGCCTGATGCTTAGCAGACTGCAGCTCTAACTTGTTTCAGCTTGTTCTGGAGAGTCAGGCATTACACAGAGCAGTAGCAAGAGCGAGCATATGGGGGTGAGCCAGGCTGGGAAGGGCAGAGAACAGAACCATCACGCCGGATGGGCCTTTTGGTCTAATGCTGCTCTTTGAAAGGTTGTGTGGCTCCCTCTAGTGGCCACTGTTATCTGCTGCAGCATCGGATGGTAAATCATAGGCATCTGCCTTTGACCTACCTGTGTGGCTGCTTCTCAGATTCTCATCCTTGTGAGTCCAAATTATCATTAATTTAAAAAAAAGTATTGCACCTTCATTGTAGGAATAAAGTACAAGGGAAAATTTGATAGCTATTAACATACTTCCATCCATAACACATAAAACCAAAGTTTCACACATCAGGAAAGGAAGAAAATTGATAATGGATTATCTACTTTATTCTCTCATTCATTCATTCACTCACTCATTCAGTTGATTACTGTTAACAGAGCATTTCTCAGCACTGGGAAGTGTCCAGGTGATCCGGATACAGCAGTCAATGAGGCTGGCTGAGAAGTGTCTGAGCTCATTTATGAGCTTATGGTTTTTGTGAAGGAAAGTACATGGGCAGCTACTACTGTATTATATAAAATCTTACATATCAGAGAAGGCTAAAGAGGGCTGGTATTTTTAGATGCTTATGATTCAATTTTGCCAAACCAAATTTTTCTCATTTATAGAGTCTGGAAATAAACTTTAAACATTTACTTATATAGGTAACAAGTAATATTCTTTATTCGAAAAATGTGTTTCATTTGTATTTTCATGTGTTTCATTTGTATTTTCAGCTCAAATGGAAAAGTGCGTATTTTTTTCCTAAAGGATCTGAACCCCTCACCACACCTCCACGTATGGATTTTGGGGTGTGGGGAGGTGCACAGTAGGATAAGAAAGTCACCCCCTTCCAAGTTGGTACTGATTTGGTAGGAGCGGGGAGAGAGGCTGAATTAACATGTGTGATTATGGTCTCTCTTGTGAGTAAGAATTCCAGTGAGCAAAGAGGGGGGCCAAGGAATAGAATGGGAGATCTGACTGCATTTAATGCCTGAATAGTTGGGAGAATAGATCAAAATTCCAGCTCAGAAATGCTTGAATAGAACCACTCTCCCAATACCTGGAAGGTTTTCCTGTCCTTGGAGGGCATGTAGCAGGTGTCAGGGTGAAGGTCAAAAGGATAGAACTGGGTGGTGGGGTTCCATGCTTTTGGAAGTGTCCCCATTATGTTATTAATCTTTTGACTGTCCAGTCCCTTGGGAGTCACCCCATTTGCTCACCCCACTCTCTTGCTTGGGGAGGGCAGCTCACCCAGGAAATTCCAAGGAGGAAGTGACTGCTCTTGGGTGCACTTCTCAAGACAGTGGACCCGGAATATCCCATAATGGAGAAGACAACAAGGTACAGTGACAAATGTGTGTCATTCTAGGACTAGTCATTGTGTCATGCTCATGAAGTTTCCTAAACACCTCTGCTCTGGGCTCCTCTGGGGCAGTAGGCCCTTGATTTATGCTCAGAATCTCCGAGCTGCAGTGGGAGGAGAGGCCATTGCAATTAGACTTTTCACAGTCCTCTTCTCTAAGCTAGACAAGCTCTGACAAAGCCAAAACTAAACAGAGAACACATGGGAATGAGCCGTAATTTTGCATTGTTAAGGAAATACTGAAAAATCTGAATTTCAGATTCTGTGACGGACCAGTATCTTTCAAGCAGAACTAATGTGTGGACAAATTTATCCTTCTTTCCTTCCCCGCCCCTCAAGCCCAGATGCTAGAAAATTGCATAGGGCATTAGGTTATGAGATAGTTCAGAGCAATGGTAGACAGAACCGCGGGTAAGGATGGTTCCTGAATATTCCTTGCTGGCCTCTTGTCGTCAGTAGTTTATAAGATTTTGGAGTGATACGATTCCATGAGTATTTTCCTGAGGCCAAGCCAGACACTTGTCCACACAAGGTGATTGTGCTGACATCCATTTGCTGGCATGGAAGGGCCTTTGCTCTGGAATCCCTAAAGAAGCGATAATGACATTAAACTCCAAAACTTATGAATGCATTTTGTGGGGAATGCTGCTTATATTGGAAAACAGATGGTTCTGGGATAGAAGACTCAGCATCAAAGGCATAAAACATCTCAGAAAGTGCTGGATTATCTTAGAAAAGCTGACTAGTGTCTGACATCAGTTCTAGCCATCTGGCAGAGGAGGGCCTTCCTGTTCCTTGGGTCACAGTGGAAAGATGGGCTGTCAGGCTACTGAACCAAGTGTGTGCTTTGCCTCTGTGCTAATCTCTGACTCTCCTTTTAAACGCTGAAGGCCGTTAGAGGAGGCAGGAGGTGTCCAGTGTGACCTGACGCCTGCGGGCATGTGTCTGGGCAAGTCTGCGCTTCCCCACTTTTATAGTAGTGCCTCCTTGCCTTGTTCTCTCTTGGATCTCCCCGGGCCAGGACTTCATGTCCCACCACTAAATATATGTTCCCATCAGTAAATCTGTGCTCAGAGCATCTTACGTACAGCACACGGTGTCCCCGCGGCCGGCCTGGTGTGTGAACCTGGCTCGCCTGCTCTGACTCTGAGCTCGCGGTGCAGGGCGCAGCCAGGCCAGTGTTAATTGGGATGCTCTGTTGATTCTTCTCTGGTTTCAGGAGAGGATCAGTGGAGAAGAACTGGAGAAGAATGATCGAGATTGCGCAGCGACAGAAGCAGCTGGGTGGCTTGCGAGAGCATGCTGGCCTGAGCAGGAGGGGAAGGAAGCCAAGAGGACGGCGGTGGATGCTGGGCTGCCCCCAGGGTCGTGGCGGAAGCACATGCGTCCCAGCTCCTAACCCCTAACTCGCAGAGGCTGAGCTGAGTCCACTGAGAGGCTTGCCTGGGCTCCAGGGGACGTGGGTTTGAGAGCTACCTGCCACTCCATGCTCCTGTCGCTGGGAGCTGGCCTCTGTCCTTGCTGTGCTGTCATTTGAGGAGCAAATGACCACACAGACCTTCCTACCTCAGGCTTGATGTGTGGGCTCAGGTGATGGGGAGCCTGAGAAGCCCCTCATTTAATCCGAAGGTGCTATACAGGGGCAAGTAATCATTTCCCCACGCTCAGATTTCAGAAGCCCATTCGTTAAACCTAACGTGGTTCCTCTTGCTCAGGATGAGTTTGTAAAGACTGCCCTGGAACCACATGACTACGCCTCTTTCTTCAGCACAAGGAAGCCCAGGACTGCCCCGTCCACACTGCAGAAATCCCTCTGGGGTTTGCCCACGACAGCTCTGCTGTAACTGCGAGACCCCAGACACCAGAGGGGTTTCCAAGGAGACACGTTTCTTTCTGGAGAAGCTTCAGCCACGTCGGAAGCTCCCTGAGTTCAGGGCCAGGCTGCCTGGTGCACACCCAGGCCTCTGGCTCACGTCTGGCTGGTGCAGGAGGCGCTCAGAGTGGGCTCCAGGCGGGCCCCAGGATCGTAGCAGCACCTACTTCCCAAGGGAACTGCCGGAGGGGACTTCGGGCTGATGGCCCTTCTATAGTATTGGTGCCTTCAGCGGACAGGCTTGTGCTAATAAAGGTGACTGTAAAGGTGACATCCTGGCCTGCATGTGACAGCAGCCCCCCTTTCTACATACCTACACAGCCCTGCTCCGGCACGTGCCCAGCCGCTGTCAGGGTTCCTGCCCCCCAGACCTCAGTGAGGACAGGCGAGGCTGGCCGTGGGCCTGTTCACAGGGCAAGGCACAGTCCAGGCAGCTTCACGAGGTCTCAGAGCCTGTCTCCTGAGATCGGGATGGGCTTTCTCCACAGTCAGCATGGGCTCTCCCAGGGTCAGTAGGATTCTTTCCAGGGAAGGCTGGTCAGGTCTTCTTGGGGCGGGCAAGCCAAGTGCTGCCTTAACTTCTGGGGAATGCAAACCTGATTGTATCACCAAGGACACTCCACCCCCTCTGTGGCTCGACACTGTCTTTGCAGCACCCAGGGCCTGTCACAGAGGGCGCTGCTGACGCCGCACCTGCCTCTGGGCTCGCCCGCCCCCATCTTGTTGCCTGGCTGCCTGGGCCTCTCCATCCTCAGACACACCAGGGTCTCACTTAGGGTCTGCTGGGGGTCTTTGCCTTCCCCTCCCTCACCACTCCCTCCTGCACGCGTGTGCGCGCGCACACACGCACACACGCACACATACACGTTAGTCAGGCTCATTCCTGCTTACACATCTGGTTTCAGCTCAGGTGTCCCCTCTTTCCCACATGGCCTCTAAGCACTGGTCACTCGCTGGGCCTCCCTGAGCCTCCACCAGGGTCAGCCTGGGGTGGCTGAGTGTCAGCTCCGACCTGGCCCTTGGTAACTGGTGGGGGGTGGATGGTAACATGTCACCTCAGGAGTGAGGGGTGACACCTTCCTTCTGTTCCTCTGCTGCTAGACCCTGGAGAGGTTGGTGGAAAGACAGTTTCAACCTTTTAGGGATTTAGTGAAGTCCATCCTGGAGGCTGGGGGTGGGAAGAAGACGACCAGTGCCGAGCGCTGGCAAGATACTTACTTGCTGCTTCCCTGAGTGGTTAAAGGGTACATGGGGTGGGACCTCTGTTACTTATTTACTCACCCATGTGTCCATCCATCCATCCATCCTCCCACCCATCCATTTCCCTGTCCCTCTCTTGCTCTTTCCCTCCATCTCTCCATTCATCTTCCCACCCACGCATTTACCCATTTGTTCACATCCATCCATCCATCTATCCATCCATCCATCCATCCATCCATCCATCCATCCATCTATCCATCCTGCTGTACAATAGACATTCAGTGTGCTTGCTCAGGGCCAAGCCCTGTGCTGGGCACAGGGGACATACAGATAAGTGAAGCATGGTCCCTGGACTCAAGGAAACTGTTTTCTGGAAGGGTCCCTCCTGGAATCTTCCAATACGCTTGTCTGTCTTACATTCGTTAGAAAGAGGGGTGAGTCCAACTGAATAGAAAGTTTAGAGTTCCGTACGGAGATGTAAAGTCCCCCAGTGCATGTAGGCTCTCTGGGAAGGAGGCACAGTGGTCTCAAGTCTGTAATGGAGGGGCTGCTGTGTGTGACGTCAGACGTAACCTTTCACACGTGGTGTAGATGTGAGCTGTGAACATTTCACTGTTTGAGACAAATCACTGGTACTTTCTGTTTATGAGGAAATGAACTGATCAAAGTGGCTCAGGGGTTTGATGAAGTTACTATCAATAAGAGAATCCTCCCAAGGAAGAAAAACTGATGTGTTGATGTAATTCATTTAAAGATGTACGAACAGGGCTTCCCTGGTGGTGCAGTGATTGAGAGTCCGCCTGCCGATGCA
>NW_020175700.1:935875-1048976 GCF_003031525.2 Neophocaena asiaeorientalis asiaeorientalis | reverse complement strand
GCGAACCGAAAAAAAAAAAAAAAAAAAAAAAGATGAACGAACAAACCACGTGGCCTTAGAGAGAAATGTGGAGCTCAGAGCAGCCGCTTCCTGGCAGCACACAGCCCTGTCGGTGTGGGGCTCTGTGCAGGGTTCCCTCCAAGTGGCAGGGGTGCATGAGGACTGTCAGAGAGGCTGTGTGCGTGGTGTGTTTTATTTTTATTTAAAAAAATTTTTTTTATTGGAGTATAATTGCTTTACAATGTTGTTTTAGTTTCTGCTATACAATGAAGTGAATCAGCTATATGTATACCTATATCCTCTCCTTCTTGGACCTTGGATCTCCCCTCCCTCCCCCATCCCACCCATCTAGGTTGTCACAGAGCACCAAGCTGAGCTTCCTGTGCTTTAGAGCATGTTCTCGCTAGCTATCAGTTTTACACATGGTAGTGTATATATGTCAATCCTAATCTCCCAATTTGTCCCACCCTCCCCTTCCCACCCTGTGTCCACACGTCCGTTCTCTACGTCTGTGTCTCATTTCTACCCTGCAAATAGGTTCATCTGTACCGTTTTTCTAGATTCCACATATATGCGTTAATATACAATATTTGTTTTTCTGTTTCTGGCTTACTTTGCTCTGTATGACAGACTCTAGGTCCATCACATCTCTACAAATGACCCAATTTCGTTCCTTTTTATGGCTAAGTAATATTCCATTGTATATATGTACCACATCTTCTTTATCCATTCATATGTTGATGGACACTTAGGTTGTTTCCATGTCCTGACTATTGTAAATAGTGCTACAATGAACATTGGGGTACATATGTCCTTTTGAAATTTGAATTATGGTTTTCTCAGGGTATATGCCCAGTAGTGGGTTGCTGGGTCATATGGTAGCTCTCTTTTTAGTTTTTTAAGGAACCTCCATACTGTTCTCCATAGTGGCTGTATCAATTTACATTCCCACCAACAATTGAAATGCTTTCAGTTTTTCAGCATTGAGAATGATGTTTGCTGTGGGTTTGTCATATAAGACCTTTATTATATTGAGGTAGGTTCCCTCTATGCCCATTTTCTGGAGAGTTTTTATCATGAATCGGTTTTGAATTTTGCCAAAAGCTTTTTCTGCATCTATTGAGATGATCATATGTTTTTTATTCCTTAATTTGTTTATATGGTGTGTCACATTGATTGATTTGCATATATGGAAGAATCCTTGCGTTCCTGGGATAAATCCCACTTGATCATGGTATATGACCCTTTTAATGTGTTGTTGGATTCTGTTTGCTAGTATTTTGTTGAGGATTTTTGCGTCTATGTTCATCAGTGATATTGGTCTGGAATATTCTATTTTTGTGATATCATTATCTGGTTTTGGTATCAGGGTGATGGTGGCCTTGTAGAACGAATTTGGGAGTGTTCCTCCCTCTGCAATTTTTTGGAGAAGTTTGAGAAGGACAGGTGTTAGCTTTCCTCTAAATGTTGGATAGAATTCACCTGTGAAGCCATCTGGTCCTGGACTTTTGTTTGTTGGAAGATTTTTTAATTACAGTTTCAATTTCATTACTTGTGATAGGTCTGTTTATATTTTCTAATTCTTCCTGGTTCAATCTTGAGAGATTGTACCTTTTCAAGAATTTGTCCATTTCTTCCAGGTTGTCCATTTTATTGGCATACTGTTGTCTGTAGTAATCATTTATAATCCTTTGTATTTCTGCGGTGTCAGTTGTGATTTCTCCTTTTTCTTTTCTAATTTTATTGATTTGTGTCCTCTACCTTTTTTTCTTGATGAGTCTGGCTAAATGTTTATCAATTTTGTTCATCTTCTTAAGGAACCAACTTTTAGTTTTGTTGATCTTTGCTATTGTTTTCTTGTTTTCTATTTCATTTTTTTCTGCTCTGATCTTTATGATTTCTTTCCTTCTACTGACTTTGGGTTTTCTTTGTTCTTCTTTCTCTAGTTGCTTTAGGTGTAAGATTTGATTGTTTATTTGAGATTTTTCTTGTTCTTGAGGTGAGATTGAATTGCTATAAAATTCCCTCTTAGAACTGCTTTTGTTGCATCCCATAGGTTTTGGGTTGTCATTTGTTTCTATGTATTTTTTAATTTCCTCTTTGATTTCTTCAGTGATCTCTTGATTATTTAGTAGCGCACTGTTTAGCTTCCATGTATTTGTGTTTTTTACAGTTTTTTTGTCCTGTAATTGATTTCTAATCTTACAGTGTTGTGGTCAGAAAAGATGCTTGATACAATTTCAATTTTCTTAAATTTTCTGAGGCTTGATTTGTGACCCAAGATGTGATCTATCCTGGAGAATGTTCCATGTGCACTTGAGAAGAAAGTGTATTCTGCCACTTTTGGGTGGAATGTCCTATAAATATCAATTAAATCTATCTGATCTGTTGTGTCATTTAAAGCTTGTGTTTCTTTATTTATTTTCTGTTTGGATGATCTGTCCATTCGTGTAATTGGGGTGTTAAAGTCCCTTACTATTGTATTACTGTTGATTTCCCCTTTTATGGTTGTTAGCATTTGCCTTATGTATTAAGCTGCTCCTATGTTGGGCACATAAATATTTATAATTGTTATGTCTTCTTCTTGGATTGATCCCTGATTATTATGTAGTGTCCTTCCTTATCTCTTGTAACAATCTTTCTTTTAAATAAAGTCTATTTTATCTGATACGAGTATTGCTACTCCAGCTTTCTTTTGATTTCCATTTGCATGGAATATCTTTTTCCATCCCCTCACTTTCAGTCTTTATGTGTCCCTATGTCTGAAGCGGGTTTCTTGTAGACAGCATATGTATGGGTCTTGTTTTTGTATCCATTGAGCCTGTCCGTGTCTTTTTGTTGGAGCATTTAATCCATTTACATTCAAGGTGATTATCAATATGTTCCTATTACCATTTTCTCAATTGTTTTGGGTTTGTTTTTGTGGGTCTTTTCCTTCTCTTGTGTTTCCCGCTTAGAGAAGTTCCTTTAGCATTTGTTGTAAAGCTGGTTTGGTGGTGCTGAATTCTCTTAGCTTTTGCTTGTCTGTAAAGCTTTTGCTTTTATGTCAAATATGAATGAGATCCTTGCTGGGTAGAGTAATCTTGGTTGTAGGTTTTTCTTTTTCATCACTTTAAGTATATCCTGCCGTTCCCTTCTGGCCTGCAGAGTTTCTGCTGAAAAATCAGCTGATAACCTTATGGGAATTCCCTTGTATGTTATTTTTTGCTTTTCCTTTGCTGCTTTTAATGTTTTTTCTTTGAATATAATGTTAGTTTGATTAATATGTGTCTTGGTGTGTTTATCCTAGGGCTTATCCTGCCTGGGACTCTCTGTGCTTCCTGGACTTTGGTGGCTGTTTCTTTTCCCATGTTAGGGAAGTTTTCTACTATAATCTCTTTGAATATTTTCTCAGACACTTTTTTTTCTATTCTTCTTCTGGACCCCTATAATTTGAATGTTGGTGCGTTTAGTGTTGTCCCAGTGGTTTCTGTGATTGTCTTCAATTCTTTTCACTCTTTTTTCTTTACTCTGCTCCTTGGCAGTTATTTCCACCATTCTGTCTTCCAGCTCACTTATTCGTTCTTTTGACTCAGTTATTCTGTTATTGATTCCTTCTAGTATATTTTTCATTTCAGTTATTGTGTTGTTCATCTCTGTTTGTTCTTTAGTTCTTCTAGATCTTTGTTAAACATTTCTTGTATTTTCTCAATCTGTGCCTCCATTCTATTTCTGAGATTCTGGATCATCTTTACTATCATTACTCTGTATTGTTTTTCAGGTAGGTTGCCTATTTCCTCTTCTATTATTTGGTCTTGTAGGTTTTTACCTTGCTTCTTCATCTGTAACATATTTTTTTGTCATCTCATTTTTTTTTTTTTTTTTTGGGTGGGATTGTGTTCCTATCTTACTGGTTGTTTGGCCTGAGGCTTCCAGCACTGGAGTTTGTAGGCTGTTGGGTAGAGCTGGGTCTTGGTGCCGAGATGAGGACCTCCAGGAGACCTCACTGTGATGAATATTCCATGGGATCTGTGGTTCTCTTTTAGTCCAGTGGTTTGGTTTGGACTCAGAGCTCTCGCTGCTGGAGCTCAGGCCCGACCCCCATCTTGTGAACCAAGATCCTGCAAGCCACATAGGGCGGCCAAAAAAAAAACAGAACAATAACAGAGTAAAAAATAAAATAAGATTAGAAGACTAACAGTTATGTTAGAAAAAATAAATATAGATGAAACAACAACCAGAAGGTAAAACAGAACCACAATAGCAAAAAAGAGGAAAAAAAAAAAAGCTGGAAAAGGCCTTGGCTGTGGAGGGCAGGGCTTTGGCGGTGGGCAAGGTCTAAGCTTAGGACCCACATGCAGGAAAATGCCCTGGGGGTGGGGGTGAGGGGCGGGGCTTAGGCTCAGCGCAGCCAGTGGGGCCCACAAGTGCCTCTGGCCTCAGAGGGCTGAGGATCAGGTCCCGGACCCCAGCTGGCTCCCTAGGCCTGAGTGGCCAGGGGAAATGCTAGGCTCATTCCCCCCTGATCCTCCAATCCCAGAAGGCTCCTCTCCATCTGCCTCTCCTCTTCCTCCCCACCCCCCACGCCCCTAGAACCAATGGGGCTGGAGGGGGCCCTGGAAGGCAGAGGACCCGGCCTGGGACCCCAGCAAGCTTCCCGGGGCCTGAGTGGGCGGGGGAAACTAGTTGCATCTCCCTTGATCCTCTGATCCTGGAGGGGCCCTCCCCGGTCACCGCTTCTCTTCTCCCCGCACACCTCCACAACCCTAGGACCCACACGGCTGTAGGGTGCCTTGGAGGGCGGAGGACCTGGCCTGGGAGCCCAGCAGGCTTCCCAGGGCCTGAGTGGGTGGGGGAAACAGCAGCTGCACTTGCCCTGATCCTCTGGTCCTGGTGGGTACCCCCACCTCATCTGCCTCTCCTCCTCTTCCCCCTCCTCTGTCCCTCCTATGCCTCTAGGACCCATGCTGCCAGAGGGGGTCTCGGAGGGTGGAGGACCAGGCCCGGGGCCCCTGCAGGCTTCTCGGGGCCCGAGTGGGCAGGAGAAACGCTAGCCACACTCCCCCCTGATCCTCTGAGCCTCCGAGGGTCCCTCCAGGTGTGGTAACCCCTCTTTTCTCGCAGCCACCCCTCAGGGGTGCTGGTCCTGTCTGATCTCCACTTCTCCTCCCCCCTCACTCCCCCCACATCCTACCTGGTCACTCGGGGGTTCCTCCTTTTTCCTTGGGCATCGGAGTCCCCACCTGGTAGATGCCCTAGTTGTGGGGAGACATGAACTCTGCGTCCTCCCACTCCGCCATCTTGACTCTGCTTCTCTGGTGTGTTGTTTTATTAAATCACCGTTTTAAAATTTATTATTCTGTTCCTCCATGTTCTTGCCTGTTATTATATAACAGCTCTGTTGCGATATAATTTACAATCCATCAAGTTTATTTTAAAGTATATACTGTTGTGGTTTCTAGTATGTTTACAGAGTTGTGCAACCACTACCACAGTCAGTACCTCAAAAAGAAACCCTGTACCCGTTAGCAGTCTCTCCCTTTCCACCTACCACCCGGCCCTAGGCAACCACAAATTCTAGTTTCTCTCTCTAGAGTTGCCTGTTGTGGACATGTCATACAAGTGGGATCATACAATGTGTGGTCATTTGCATCTTTTTTTCATTTAGTATAATGTTTTTAAGGTTCATCCATGTTGTAGCATGTATCAGAATAACTGAAGAATATTCCACTGTATGGATATACCACTTTTTAAAAATCCATTTCTTCATTGATGGACTTTTGGGTTGATGTCAGTTTTTCACAACCATCAATAATACTGCTATGAACATTGTGTTTTTATGTGGACATATGTCTTCAATTCTCTTGGGTCTATACCCAAGTGTGGAATTTCAGGTCATATGGTAACTCTATTTTTAACATTTTGAGGAGCTGCCAAATTATTTTTCAAAGTGATACACCATTTTACATTTCCTCCAGCAATAGGGGAGTGTTCCAGTTTCTCCCCATCCCAGCCAGCACTCTTTGCTTTTTATCTTTGTGATTATGGCCCCATCCTAATGCCTGAGAACTAGTATCTTGTGATGATTTTCACGTGCATTTCCTTGATGACTAGTGACGTGGAGCAACTTTCCATGTGCTTGTCAGCCCTTTTTATGTCTTCTTTGGAGGAACGTTTATTCAGTTCCTTTGCCCATTTCTTAATTGGATTGTCTTTTTATTTTTGAGTTGTAATAGTTCTTTATATATTCTGGATACAAGTCTCTTATCACATACATCATTTGCAAATATTGATATTTTCTCCCATTCCATGGGTTGTCTTTTCACTTTCTTGGTGATGTAATTTGAAGTGCAACATTTTGATGAAGTCCAGTTTATCTGCTTTTCCTTTGGTGGCTTTCTGTGTTGCAGTAGTAATAGTTGTGTTTTATAAATGCATGTCCTTTTATTCCCATCTAAAGGGAGTTAACGGTGAGGAAGTTATTTGACTCTACAATGAATATATATAGAAAAATTCACAGGGAAGTCATTACTTGGAAGAAAGCTATGCCCAGATCCTGGGCCCATGCCCTGTGGGCTGCTCTACCCCAAACTTAGCATAAGATCCAGAAATCCCACTCTTGGGTATATATGCAAGAGAACTGAAGGCATATGTCCACATAAAAACTTGTACACGTATGTTCATAGCAGCATTGTTGATAATAACCAAAAACTGAAATCAACTAAAAAATCCATCAATTGGCAGTGGGTATGATATAGACAAAATGTGGTATATCCATACAATGGAATATTCTTCAGCTATAAAAAGGAATGAAGTGCTAATACATGCTACAACATGGATGAACCTTAAAATCCTTCTCGGTAAAAAAAACCAGATGCAAGGTGGGCAGAGGACGTTGGGGACCCAGGGTCATGCAGAAGCTTGCCTTAGGGCTTCACTGTCTGGCAGCGGTGGTGACACTCATTGCTATGCACTGGACCTCAGACAGATTTTCCTTCAGAGTTTTAGGCTGCCTCAGCATCGGGTATTTTTGAGAAGATTCAGACCTGGATGGGAACCTTAGAACTTGATTTTCCTCGTAATCCATATCTTGAGCCCTCCTTCTGGCTGGTGGCAGAAAACGGTGATCTTAGATTTGCAGAGAGCGTGGGCAGTTTTCCCAGGGAGATACCCACGGCGGCCACACGATGGCAGCCTTGCACAAACCAAAGCCCGCTCAGCCCAGGCGGCAGGCAGCCCTTGGTGTGTGTCTCCAGGCAGTGGACCCAGCCTGCCTCCTGTAGAATCCGCGGACGCCCAGCCTGGGTGGGCATCTTTAATCGCAGCTGGAAACTCGGTGCTTTACAAGGGAAAGAAACAGCCGTGCAGACTGCTCATGCCTGCCTCTGTTGATCTGTTTCAGTATGGAACTAGTTCCCCCCCGCACACACCCCGCTCCGCCTCTCTGGCATTTCAGTGTGCAACAAGACGGATAATAAGTTAGACCTATTCTTGAGAGAGCTCAAATCTCTATTCCTTCCTTTCTTTTAAGGAAAAAATGTTTATCTTTCATTGTGAGTCCAGGAGTGCAGACAGATTTCAAAGTTTCCTAGTTTCTTCACTCACTCGGTAGGCTTGCCAGCAAAAAAATAGGACCTGGAGCTGCCAACCCACTAAAATTCACCCTACCTCCCTCCGCCACAGGTTGAAAGAGGAGGCTGTGAGGTTCGCCTGCTCCCCGGGTAGCTCACAGGGTGAGCGTTTGGGCGATGCTGCGGTTACAGGGAGAGAATGAAAAATGTTGGGTGGGGCTTCCCTGGTAGCGCAATGGTTGAGAGTCCGCCTGCCGATGCAGGGGACACGGGTTCGTGCCCCGGTCCAGGAAGATCCCACATGCCACGGAGCGGCTGGGCCCGTGAGCCATGGCCGTTGAGCGTGCGCGTCCGGAGCCTGTGCTGCGCAACGGGAGAGACCACAACAGTGAGAGGCCCACATACCGCAAAAAAAAAGAAAAAAAAAAACGTTGGGTGAACACTGAACCATCTGTGGAGGCCTGGTGTGCTCCCGGCAAAGGGAATTGTTCCCTCTCGGCTTCCATGCACCCACATGTGGGATTCACACTGTTCCCATCCACACTGGGGTGCAGAGAAACAGGGAGATCATTCCATTAAGCTCTCTTTAAAAAAAAAAACAGCTTACTGAGATATAATTGATATACAGTAGACTTCACATACTTACTGTATATAACTTGGTGAGTTTGGACATATGCACACACCCGTGAAGCCGTCACCACCATATCAAGGTAATGGACATGTCCATCACCTCCAAACATTTCCTGTGTCCCTTTTTTTTGGGGGGGGGTGTAAGAAGATTTAACAGGAGATCTGCCCTCTTCATCAATTTTTAAGTGCATAATACACTAGTCATGACTGCAGACGCTGCTGCACGTTAGCTCTCTGGAATGTGTTCATCTTATGTAACTGAAACTTTATATCAATTGAACAACAGCTCCTGCATCCCCCACTCCCCTGGCCCCTGGTAACCACCATTCAATTTTCTACTTCTATGAGTTTGACTATTTTAGGTACCTCATGTAAGTGGAATCATGCAGTATTTTTCATTCTGTGTCCAGCTTATTTCACTCAGTGTAATGTTCTCCAGTTTCATCCGTGTTGTCACCAATGGCAGGATTTCCTTCTTTTTCAAGGCTGAAGAATATTCCATTGCATGGAGAGACCTGCAAGATGGCAGAGGAGTAAGACGTGGAGATCCCCTTCCTCCCCACAAATACCTCAGAAATACATCGATATGTGGAACAACTCCTACAGAACACCTACTGAACGCTGGCAGAAGACCTCAGACTTCCCAAAAGGCAAGAAACTCCCCACGTACCTGGGTAGGGCAAAAGAAAAGACAGAGATAAAAGGATTAGAACGGGACCTGCACCAGCGGGAAGGAGTTGTGAAGGAGGAAAGGTTTCCACACACTAGGAAGCCCCTTTGCCTTCGGAGATGGTCAGGAGGATGGTGGGGTGGAGGAAAGCTTCGGAGCCATGGAGGAGAGTACAGCAACAGGGGTGCGGAGGGCAAAGCAGAGATTCCTGCACAGAGGATCGGTGCTGACCGGCACTCACCAGCCTGAGAGGCTTGTCGGCTCACCTGCGGGGACGGGTGGGGGCTGGAGCTGAGGCTCGGGCTTTGGAGGTCAGATACCTGGGAGAGGACTGGGGATGGCTGCGTGAACACAGCCCAAAGCGGGCTAGTGTGCCACAGCTAGCTGGGAGGGAGTCCAGGAAAAAGTCTGGAGCTGCCTAAGAGGCAAGAGACCAATGTTTTGGGGTGCGCCCGGAGAGGGGATTCAGAGCACAGCCTAAATGAGCTCCAGAGATGGACACGAGCTGCGGCTATCAGTGTGGACAACAGACATGGGAATGAAATGCTAAGGCTGCTGCTGCAGCCACCAAGAAGCCTGTGTGCAAGCACAGGTCACTGTCCACACCTCCCCTCCCAGGAGCCTGTTCAGCCCACCACTGCAAGGGTCCCGTGATCCAGGGACAACTTCCCCAGGAGGACACATGTCACACCTCAGGCTGTTGCAATGTCATGCTGGCCTCTGCCACCGCAGGCTCGTCCTGCACACCGTACCCCTCCCTACCCCCAGCATGAGTGAGCCAGAGCCCCCGAATCAGCTGCTCCTTTAACCCCTGTCCTGTCTGGGTGGGAACAGATGCCCTCAGGCAACCTATACGCAGAGGTGGGGCCAATCCAAAGCTGAGCCCTGGGAGCTGTGCAAACAAAGAAGAGAAAGGGAAATTTCTCCCAGCAGCCTCAGGAGCAGCGGATTAAATCTCCACAATCAACTTGACGTACCCTGCATCTGTGGAATACCTGAATAGACAATGAATCATCCCAAAACTGAGGCGGTGGACTCTGGGAGCAATGATATATATATATTTTTTCCTTTTTCTCTTTTTGTGAGTGTGTATATGTATGTTTCTTTGTGTGATTTTGTCTGTATAGCTTTGCTTTTACCATTTGTCCTAGGGTTCTGTCTGTCTTTTTTTTTTTAGTATAGTTTTTAGCGCTTGTTATCATTGGTGGATTTGTTTTTGGTTTGGCTGCTCTCTTCTTCCTGTCTTTTTCTTTTTTTATTACTTTTTAATTTTTAATAATAATTTTTTATTTTAATAAATTTCTTTTCTTTCTTTCTTTCTCTTTTTCTCCCTTTTCTTCTGAGCCATGTGGCTGACAGGCTCTTGGTCCTCCGGCCGGATGTCAGGCCTGTGCTTCTGAGGTGGGAGAGCTGAGTTCAGGACATTGGTCCACCAGAGACCTCCTGGCTCCACATAATATCAAATGGCGAAAGCTCTCCCTTAGATCTCCATCTCAACGCTAAGACCCAGCTCCACTCCACAACCAGCAAGCTACAGCTCTGGACACCCTATGCCAAACAATTAGCAAGACAGGAAAACAACCCCACCCATTAGCAGGGAGGTTACCTAAAATCATAATAAGGTCACAGACACCCCAAAACATACCACCAGCCGCGGTCCTGCCCACCAGAAAGACAATATCCAGCCTCATCCACCAGAACACAGGCACCAGTCCCCTCCACCAGGAAGCCTAAACAACCCACTGAACCAACCTTAGCCACTGGGGGCAGACACTGAAAACAACAGGAACTATGAACCTGCAGCCTGCGAAAAGGAGAACCCAAACACAGCAAGTTAAGTAAAATGAGAAGACAGAGAAACACACAGCAGATGAAGGAGCAAGGTAAAAACCCACCAGACCAAACAAATGAAGAGGAATTAGGCAGTGTACCTGAAAAAGAATTCAGAATAATGATAGTAAAGATGATGCCAAATTTTGGAACTAGAATGGAGAAAATACAAGAAACGTTTAAAAAGGACCTAGAAGAACTAAAGAGCAAACAAATAAAGATGAACAACCCAATAAATGAAATTAAAAATTCTCTAGAAGGAATCAATAGCAGAATAACTGAGGCAGAAGGACGGAGAAGTGACCTGGAAGATAAAATAGTGGAAATAACTAACACAGAGCAGATTAAGAAAAAACAATGAAAAGAATTGAGGACAGTCTCAGAGACCTCTGGGACAACATTAAACATACCAACATTCAAATGATAGGGGTCCCAGAAGAAGAAGAGAAAAAGAAAGGGACTGAGGAAATATTTTAGGACATTATAATTGAAAACTTCCCTAATAGGGGAAAGGAAATAGTCAAGTCCAGGAAGCACAGAGAGTCCCATACAGGATAAATCCAAAGAGAAACATGACAAGACACATATTAATCAAACTATCAAAAATTAAATACAAAGAAAAATATTAAAAGCATCAAGGGAAAAACAACAAATAACATACAAGGGAATCCCCATAAGGTTAACAGCTGATCTTTCAGCAGAAACTCTGCAAGCCAGAAGGGAGTGGCAAGACATATTTAAAGTGATGAAAGGGAAAAACCTACAACAAAGATTACTCCACTCAAGAAGGATCTCATTCAGATTTGACAGAGAAATCAAAAGCTTTACAGACAAGCAAAAGCTAAGGGAATTTAGCACCACAAAACCAGCTCTATATACACAAATCAATCAATGTGATACACCATACTAACAAATTGAAGGATAAAAACCATATGATTACTCAACAGATGTGGAAAAAGCGTTTGACAAAATTCAACAGCCATTTATGGTAAAAACCCTCCAGAAAGTAGGCATAGAGGGAACTTACCTCAACATAATAATGGCAATATATGACAAACCCACAGCCAACATCGTTCTCAATGGTGAAAAACTGAAACCATATCCACTAAGATCAGGAAGGAGACAAGGTTGCCCACTCTCAGCACTGTTATTCAATATAGTTTTGGAAGTTTTAGCCACAGCAATCAGAGAAGAAAAAGAAATAAAAGGAATCCAAGTCAGAAAAGAAGAAATAAAGCGGTCACTGTTTGCAGATGACATGATACTATACACAGAGAATCCTAAAGATGCTACCTGAAAACTACTAGAGCTAATCAGTGAATTTGGTAAAGTAGCAGGATACAAAATTAATGCACAGAAATCTCTTTCATTCCTAGACACTAATGATAAAAAATGTGAAAGAGAAATTAAGGAAACACTCCCATTTACCATTGAAACAAAAAGAATAAAATACCTAGGAGTAAACCTACCTGAGGAGACAAAAGACCTGTACTCAGAAAACTATACGACACAGATGAAAGAAATTAAAGATGATACAAACAGATGGAGAGACATACCATGTTTTTGGATTGGAGGAATCAACATTGTGAACATGACTGTACTAGCCAAAGCAATCTACAGATTCAATGCAATCCCTATCAAATTACCAATGGCATTTTTCACAGAGCTAGAACAAAAAATTTCACAATTTGTATGGAAACACAAAGAACCCCGAATAGCCAAAACAATCTTAAGAAAGATAAATGGAGCTGGAGGAGTCATGCTCCCTGACTTCAGACTATATTACAAAGCTACAATAATCAAGACAGTATTGTACTGGCACAAAAACAGAAATATAGATCAATGGAACAGGATAGAAAGCCCAGAGATAAACACACGCACAGATGCTCACCTTATTTTTGATAAAGGAGGCAAGAATATATATACAATGGAGAAAAGAGGGCCTCTTCAATAAGTGGTGCTGGAAGAACGGCTACATGTAGAAGAATGAAATTAGAACACCTGCTAACACCATACACAAAAATAAACTCAAAATGGATTGAAGACCTAAATGTAAGGCCAGACTATAAAACTCTTAGAGGAAAACATAGGCAGAACACATCATGACATAAATCACACCAAGATCCTTTTTGACCCACCTCTTAGAGAAATGGAAATAAGAATAAACAAATGGGACTTAATGAAACTTAAAAGCTTTTTCACAGCAAAAGAAACCATAAACAAGATGAAAAGACAACCCTCAGAATGGGAGAAAATATTTGCAAATGAAGCAACTGACAGATGATTAATCTCCAAAATTTAAAAGCAGCTTATGTAGCTCAATATCAACAAAACAAACAACCCAATCCAAAAATGGGCAGAAGATCTAAACAGACATTTCTCCAGTGAAGATATACAGATTGCCAACAAACACATGAAAGGATGCTCAACATCACTAATAATTAGAGAAATGCAAATCAAAACTACAATGAGGTATCACCCCACACCAGTCAGGATGGCCATCATCAAAAAATCTAGAAACAATAAATGCTGGAGAGGGTGTGGAGAAAAGGGAACCCTCTTGCTCTGTTGGTGGGAATGTAAATTGATACAGCCACTATGGAGAACAGTATGGAGGTTCCTTAAAAAACTAAAAATAGAACTACCATATGACCCAGCAATCCCACTACTGGGCATATACCCTGAGAAAACCATAATTCAAAACGAGTCATGTGCCACAATGTTCATTGCAGCTCTATTTACAATTGCTAGGGTATGGAAGCAACTTAAGTGCCCATCGACAGATGAAAGGATAAAGAAGATGTGGTACATATATACAATGGAATATTACTCAGCCATAAAAAGAAATGAAACTGAGTTATTTGTAGTGAGGTGAATGGACCTAGAGTCTGTCATACAGAGTGAAGTAAGTCAGAATGAGAAAAATAAATACCATATGCTAACACATATATATGCAATCTAAAAAAAGAAAAAAACGGTTTTGAAGAACTTAGGGGAAGGACAGGAATAAAGACGCAGACGTAGAGAATGGATTTGAGGACATGGAGAGGGAGAAGGTTAAGCTGGGATGAAGTGAGAGAGTGGCATGGACTTATATATACTACCAAATGTAAAATAGATAGCTAGTGGGAAGCAGCCGCATAGCACAGGGAGATCAGCTCGGTGCTTTGTGACCACCTAGAGGGGTGGAATAGGGAGGCGGGGAGTGAAACACAGGAGGGAGGAGATACGGAGATATATATATATATAGGTATAGCTGATTCACTTTGTTATAAAGCAGAAACTAACAGACCACCGTAAAGCAATTATACTCCAATAAAGATGTTAAAAAAAATTCCATTGCATATATATATCACTTTTTAAAAATCTGCTCATCTGTCATTGGACATTTAGGTTGTTTCCATGTCTTGGCTATTGTGAGAAATGCTGTAGTGAACATGGGGTGCAGAGATCTACAACATTGTAAATCAACTATACTTCAATAAAATAAATTTTTAAAAAATCCTGATTTCGATTCTTTCTCTTTAATGGTACCTCCCAGAGCAGGACTCTTTCAGTCAGACTCATTTTTTGCATTTGATGGCATTTTATTTTTCTTTTCTTTCTTTTTGTTAAAAAAATGACTATTTATTTATTTAGAATTTTATTTATTTTTGGCTGCGTTGGGTCTTCGTTGCTGCGCTCAGGCTTTCTCTAGTTGCTCCGAGTGGGGGCTACTCTTCGTTGTGGTGCGTGGGCTTCTCATTGCGGTGGCTTCTCTTGTTGCCGAGCACGGACTCCAGAGTGGAGGCTCAGTAGTTGTGGTAGTTGGGCTCAGTTGCTCTGCGGCATGTGGGATCTTCCTGGACCGGGGATCGAACCTGTGTCCCCTGCGTTGGCAGGAGGACTCCTAATTACTGCACCACCAGGGAAGTCCCCATTTTATTTTTCTTATGCAACCTGTTCCCTTCCTTTTGTGCACCACTGTGTTGCAGGGAGGTGGGGGTGGGGTTGTGCAACGCCTACCTCTGGGTAAATGTGCATCGACCCCCCCCACACCCAGAGCAGGGTTCTGGGGAGGAACACATGTGGGGTCCTTTGTGCTCCTGTGCAGCCCCTGCCCGTCCCTGCTCTCAGCTCTGTGGCCCTTCAGCATCCTCCCTGGAGGAGGGGTTCAGGAAGCCCTGGGGCCCGTGCTCCTAGAGGCAGGTCACCATCCAGCTGTGACCTGGACTCCCTTCTGTTCTGTGTCATCAGTGTGGCCCCATTTTCATCTTTAGTTTTCTGATATGATACTCGGCCTTTTCTCAGCAGCAGCATCTAAAACATTTTGGGGCCAGTTTTGCTCATTTATAAAATGGGAATAATGTCCCCCTTGCAGGATTCACTGAGAGGCTTAAGGTTAAATGCCCTATATACAGGGATGCCCAGGTCCTGGTGGCCATGGCTGTAATGCTGAGAAAAATGGACTTGGGGGTGAGAAGAGGGGAGGGCAGAATAGCAAGCAGAGCTGCTGCCTGGCCGTCTACCCCATGGAGGGCGAGCTGTGTGGGGGTGAGATGGGGAGCAAGTCTGGCCCTCAGGTCGGGTGGGACGGGTGGGGACACCCTTCTGGCTGACACCCACCCCCAAGTTAAGCCAAGCTGGGCCAGCTCCCAGAGGAGCCGAGCCCGCCCAGCACCAGCGTTCCACACGGGGACAGCATGCTTTCTGCCTCTTGGGGTCCTGGTTCCTGGGATGAAACAGTGCGTGTGTGTTCATCCCCTCTGTGGGCCAGGCGCTGAGCTGAGGCCGGGACAGCCTCATGCACGTGGAGCCGTGGCCCTTCCCCTCCTGGAACGTTCTGGCCAGTGTGAGTAGCAGCTGCTATTATTGCAAAAAGCGATGATGGTAATGGGGACAGGGGTTCTGGTTTCCTCCTGGCCTGAATAATCAGCATGTGACACATGACACTGAAAAGTGCCGGTAAAAGAACTCCTTTGGGAGAATAAGCACAGAGCCTGTCGCAGATGAAGACAGAAAGGGGAGGGGGGAATCGTCCTCCCACTGCTCTGGGCTTCAAGGGCCAGATACAAGTACAGCCAGTGAGGTGAATGCAGAGAGGTGGAGGGGGGGATTTCTGAAGAGGGTGCTGCTGGTGGGGGGGGGGTGGGGAGAAGGGAAGGAGGGAGAGAAAGAGAGAAAGAGAGAGAGGGAGGGAGAGGGGGAGGAGGGAGGGGCAGAGAAAGGGAGGGAAGGAGGGAGGGGGAGGCAGGAAGGAGTGGGGAAGAAGCAGAGGAGGATTTGGGGCGTGGTGGATAAGGTCTGTGGCAGTGGCTGGTGGCATTGTTTGGCCACTTGGACTTTCTGTTATGATGCTAAAGGAGCAGCCTAGAAGCGAAAGTCCACTTGGATGTTCACCTTGATTGCCAGCTCCCTGAATTCAGGGTGGAGGCTTCTGACCCTACAGCATTGAGGCAGTCGGCTCTGGTCTGTGACTATCAATTGACAGCCGAATAGATGGAAAGAAAGCTCAGAGAACTTGGATGCTGTCAAATCTGGTGGGTGTCCCCTGTGGAGAAGCCCTGGGGCTGGGTGGGTGGGCACACACCCAGTTTAGGAGGCCTGTCCTCCAGGCGACAGCTCTGTGGGGCCTGCAGGGCAGGGCTAGGTGACCCAGCAGCCCTGAGGCTCTGCGTGGGAACAGGTGCCCTTGCCTTTAAGGGAGTCATATCCTGCTACGTTTCTACCTGGCCCAGAGGTACACTGCAATTTCTTGGTGTTTATACTTCTAGATCTTTTTCTTTAAAAGGCCAGAGTAGTGATCATATTGTACATGCAATTTGCTTCTTGCTTTTTAAATTACCTGAGTTGTTTTACCCCAGTGTTTTAACCATCTTACTTAAGACTGCCCAAGATCTCCTGGAATACCATAATTTACACGACCACATTCCTCCTTTTGGATATTTAGGCTGCTTCCTGGTTTTAGCTATTGTAAAGAACTATCTGCCAAATGTAGAGATCTTATCCAAAGGAATAAAAGCAAAGCGTGGAGATAGGGGAAATATATTTGGTTGGGGAGGATTTCCGATATCTCTAAGACCCTTCCCTCACAAGGCCACCCTTCCTGGGGATTCTGTTTCCTTGGCACAAGCTTTGGCTTTAAGAGTCTACCGCCTTCCCCCGTCAGCCTCTCTCTGTCTGGGACCCCCAGCTCTGAGCTCTCCTCCTGGGTGGATGGGAAGCACGGGGAGAGGAGAGGCACGGACTGGACTGACGCTCAGCTGTGAGGCAGCGCTCAGAACCGTGGAGCAGAGACGTCCAGTTGCAAGAGAAGAAGGCACAGACCATGCCTGCTTCCTGGCAGACATGCCGTTTCTGTATTGTTGCCCAAGAAAGATGAAATTGAGCCCATAAATATGGTTCTAACCATGCAGTCCCGCAAGGGCATCCCCATCCACAGGATGGGGAATCTTGGAGCTTTGGGGTGAGGGTGGCATGGGGACTGTTTGGGCTGCATTGATGGCCCAGCCCCTGGTTTCTCTTCCTACAAGGTGACCAGCATGTGGGCCACGGTACCCTCCTAGGTGAGAAAATGTCCTCGTGGCTACATGGCCATACCACAGAGACTCTAGATTCTTCCGCTGAGGCACACTGAGGTTCCTTGGAGGTAGGAACCTTAATTGACCCAGTTTAATTTGGGGTGGGAATATTCTTGGTCAAGTAAGAGGGAAAATTGTACCAAGAGCTGGGGTGCTGTGACCTAGCCCATCTCTGCCCTGAGCTGGCGAGTGAGATGGGAGGACACGGCCCCTTGGACTGGCTTTCTTGTCCCAGCAGTGAGGGACTCCCTCTGGGTGCTCTTAAGGCACTTCCAGTTCTTGGAGTTAGTGGCTCCCGTCTCCCCATGGAGACTGGCCACCAGCATACACCTGAAAAACAGCTGGCCAGAGTGACAGTGGGCAAAGATGCAGGTGGGACTGTGGCTCACCCCAGGGCTGCCTGGCTGCCCTGGCCCATGTGCAAGCTTACCTTCCTCTGCCCAGGGCACCAAACCAGCGATAGTCATGGAAGAAGTTAGGGATCTAATGACTAAATGGCCAGGAAAGAAGATGCTGGAAGCCACCGAGGGCCTAGTGGCTCCTGAATAAGATCTTGTATGAGGGCAGGAGGCTAAGGGTGCTGTATGAGTCAGGGTTCTCCAGAGAAACAAACCAATGGGATATTTATCTACCTACCCTATCTATTGATACTTGCTTACTTACCTTTCTATCTCTAGAAAGATTTACTGTAAGGAATTGGCTCCTGCGGTTCTGGAGGCTGAGAAATCCCGAGATCTACCATCTGCAAGCTGGAGACCCAGGGAAGTTGATGGTGTATATTGCAGTCCGAGTCTGAAGCCCTGAGAACCAGGAGTGAAGATGGTGTAAGTCCCAATGCAAGGGCGGAAGAGTGAGGACCCAGCTCATGCAGTTAGGCAGGGAGCTGGGGGTGGGGGTGAGGAGAGAAAGAATATCCTCCCTTCCCCCTCAGTGGATTGGATGATGCCCTACCACTGGGGAGGGCAATCTGCTCTACTCAGACCACTGATTCCGACGCTCATCTCACCTGGAAACACCCCCACAAACACACCCCAAGATAACGTTTAGCCAGATATCTGGGCACCCCGTGATCCAGTCAAGTTGACACATAAAATTAGCTCTCCCAGATGCTGTGGCAGAACCAGCAGCCTTGTGATGAGGGTAAGCTGGCGGCACAATTCGGGGTAGGTTGTCCATGCCTCCTGCTCCAGGGGATGCTGACTTCCCTCACCTGGATCCCAGGGTCTTTGGGAGATTGCGGGCACACTGGAAAGAGCTGTAGCAGAACATAGCACAGTGGTTGCCTGCGTTCTGGTGTGACCAGCCGGCTCTGATTCCCCCAGGAGAGCCTGTGGACCCTGCTTGGGATGTGAGATGTTTGGATTGGTGTGCTGATGGCCATTTTTAAGTTTAATAGTTCCGGGTTGATTTTTATTTGAGGCAAGTGATACTGTTTTGATTTACAATTGTGATATGAAGGTGATGTTTAAAATCTATGTATAAGAGGTGAGTTGACAAGAAAAATAAGTAAGCAATAATACAAGTGGCAAAACTGCAAAGGTGATATGGATATCAATACAGTTGGAAAACATCAGGAAGACTCACCCTGGAAGGAAGTTTCTTAAACTCCTAGCAGTGAACTGACCAGCAAGGGCCATGGTACAACTTTGGTAGGGATTTTCCATCCTCCCTGTTTTTCTCCCTTACGTCTCTCTTGGGTCTGTGATAATTTTCTCTCCTCAATTCTTACACTGCAAGGAGATAGCGGTAAAATGGCAGGACACACACCTGGAGTCTGGAGATTTGGCTTTGTGTTCTGACTGTGCCATTCTGCATGCAGGTGGTCTTGGGCGAGTTTAGCCTCTCTGGGCCTCAGTCTCCTCATCTGGGAAATGGGGATAATGAGACCCTGGTTCCCAGGGTTTGTTGGGCGGTCGGATAAGCTGATGTATGCGGAGGCTTCTCAGCTGTAGGGCGTGTGCAGCTGGGTTGCCACACTGGCTGTGCTGAGTGCAGGACGCCCCATGCAGTTTGAGTGTGGCGGGTGACCCAGACCTAAGCCAGTCAGAGCAGGAGCTGGTTGAGATAGAATCAGTCTAAGCAGACTGAAAAGAGGCTGGTGGGAAATATGTGGGAAGACTGCTGCTGTACTGTGGCTACAGAGGAGGGCCAGAAGATAGAATTTGAGCTAAGAGTGGGAGAGACACCAGATCCCAGTGATTGAGTCCCTGAATCCAGCCAGCTCTACCCCTAGAGTGTTCAGTTGCAAGAGTTAAAAATCCCCCTCTTTTGCCTAATCCAGTTTGAGTTTTCTCCCCCTTCCTTCCTTCCACCTTCCATCCCTCCCTCCCTCCCTTCCTTCTTTCTTTCCTTTCTTTGCTTTCCTTCCTTCCAAGAGTCCAGACTGATACATTCTTTTTCTCCAATTTTCTGTCTTTTGTAATAATGGAAGGAAAAGAAAGGTTACATGGAACTACAGATGGTTAGTTCTCTACAGGCCTTCAGGACCATCTAATTCTGCCCATTTGTCTGACACATGACTTTCATTGTGACCTGTCACTTTTGCCTCTGTGGGCCCCTTCTTCCATGAAAAACAAAACCAAAAAGCCCATTTTGCTACTGTGCTAGCATAAAGATGAATCTAAACCAGGACAGATTGTATTCATTTTTTTTTTCTTAGTTAAAAATAAATCAGAACATTTCCTTGGGCCGTAGGCTTGGTGCCTACTGTGCTGATGGATAAGTCACCTCTAAGGGGGTGAGCTTTTCTCCTGCTTGTATACATTTTTGTTGTGGGCATACATTTGTAATGAACAGATAGTTTCTAGTTATAAGCAAGTTGCTTTTTCAATTGATGTATGATGCAATTAAGAGCCATATCAACTGAGATCCAGCTCTTGATTTACAGGTAGAAGCAATGTTGTGGATTCTGGTGGGTAGGGGCTCAGACCATTGACCACTTCTGATTGGGTCAATTCATTTGTGGTCAGATTTACTGCGATGGGGAGGGTGGGTGTTGTGGTGGCGCACAGATCTCTGGCTCACTTCTGATTGACTGAATGCATTTGTGGTGTGATTGGCTTGAATGTGATGGGGTGGGGCTTAGGGTAATGCTCACTTTTGATTGGCTGAATACACTTGGTCTGATTTACTAGAATGTGATAGGCTGGTACTAAGAGCACTGCTCACTTCTGATTGGCTGAATGCAAATAGTGGCTCAAGACTGCAGGCTGAAAAAAAACCACACTGTCATGGCATCATGCTGGTTGTACCAGCACAGAGGCTCCCCATCTGTGTCAATAAATCTCTAGCTTGAAATGTCCCCAATACAAGTCTTTCTGTAAAGGTTATGGAAAACCCAGGAACATTCATTATGCAGAGATGACCTAAATTTGTCCCTGAATGTTGGTTGTAGGTATCCTAACTTCATTGACTGTCTGGATGCTGTGATTAGAACCAAGGGCCTTCACGGCGTGGCAGGTCTGGGGCTGGGACCAACTTTGTCTCCCAGTGGATTCCAGCCTGCAAGGGCATGGGGGTGGGAAAGACAGTCCTGATGTTCTGCTCTATCTTATCTCCTCTCCCATGTCCCCCCAGCTCCTCCTCGGCTTTTCCTAAAAGAGTTCCCATACCGAGGCCCTGGAACTCTGTCAGTATAACTGGAGCGAGATAAGTGCAGACCACGGGAGCTTTCCAAATGTTAGGAGGAAGCGGTTCAGCGTAAATAACTATTAAGCTTAAACAGCGGGTCCCAGAGTGGGGCCCTAGACCAGCAACATCGACGGTCACCAAGAGAACATGATAGAAATGCAGGTTCTCAGAGACTCCGGATGTGGCCCAGGAATCCTTGTTTTAACAAGCCCTCCAGGTGACATCGATGCACGCTCAGGATGAGAACCTGTGCCTTGCTATGATCTCTTCTTGAAAGAACAGTTTTATTTGGAGGAGGCCTTCCCATGACAGCTTTGCTAACCTACCTGCAGACCCAGCATACAGGCCCCAGGCTGGCCGGCTCTAGCCTAGGGAAGCAGTCCCTGAGAACCTGAGAGGTCTCGCACGAGGTTCCAGGTGCTGGGGAGTCCGGGGAATCCCACTCCAGCGACCCCTTTAGGTCCTTCATCAGGACCCAAACCGAATAGGTCCATCCTTGTGTACATTTTGGCCTTTAATTCTCTTAATGATGTGGCATCGGTAGCCACTCGTGTTGTCTAAGAAGCTCCGGAGGAGGTATCACTGTTCTGTGGCGACGGATCCACATTTTCCCTGGAAAGGAAGATCCCGGCTCACAGCGCGCGGATCTCCGCGGCTGCCCCACACGGCCACTAGATGGCGCCGTTGCACTTTCCTGCGGGCTCCCTCCCGGCTTCCTCGGTTCCCACCAGGGCCCCCGAAGTGAAATAACAACGAGCCTCTGTGAGCCGTGGCCTGTTTCACTAAGATGTCCAGGACGTGATATGCAGCCAGGAGGCTTTGACCAGAGGGAACGCGGACTGTGGGACTGGAGCTGCAAATCCCTTTAGGACTTTACTGGTCTTTATCCCCACGCACAGCACGGCTCCCCTGCGCTGGTAGAGTTCTGGTCACAGGCCCTAATATCAGTCGGGTGGAAGAGCGCTCATAAAAGTGGCGACAGGCTATTTTCTTCTCTGGGGAGACCTCTAATCTGAGCGCATTCCTCTTGTTCTTTTGTGTGTCTGTGCATCAATTCAACCATGACAGGGAGTAAAAGCAAAAACACTGTAGGTTGGCAGGGGCCCGGCGGAAGGCCCCACAGAGAAAGAAGGACCTGACGGATGTGAGGATACGGGGTCGGGCACGTGCATGAGTGGGCCTGTGGTGGATGCGGGGCCGAGGGAGGGCAGGCAAGGCCAGGCTGGGACCGGTTTAGGGCCGATTGGGCGCCCGGGGGTGGGGGTGGGGCGGTCAGAGCCCAGGACCGCCTCAGCGCCCGAGAACTGCACGCGATTGCTGGGTGGCAGAGGGGCCACGTCCAGCGACCCCCCCGCACCGCCCCTCGCACCGCCACCCCCCCCAAGGCGTGGCGGTCTCCTTGGAGGATGAGGCTGTAACGGTAATAAACACAACAGCAGCAGTGACAATAAAATGCATACCACGTGCAGGGCGCTGTTCAAAAAGAACTACCGCCTGTGGTTTTCCCACCCCACCCCATGAAGGAGAAAGTGCTGTGTCCCAGTTTACAGGTGGGGAGATAGAGGCACAGAGAGGTGAGTCAGGCCACACCACAAAGAAGAGCAGAGGCAGGATTCACCACTAGGCTCTCTGATTCCAGAGCCTCCTGGTCACAAGGCTGGTGGCCCTTGGCCTCTAGGAGTGGTCCCTGGAAGC
Organism: Neophocaena asiaeorientalis asiaeorientalis; assembly: GCF_003031525.2. Taxonomy (NCBI): domain Eukaryota; kingdom Metazoa; phylum Chordata; class Mammalia; order Artiodactyla; family Phocoenidae; genus Neophocaena; species Neophocaena asiaeorientalis. Next base: position 1,026,411 of record NW_020175700.1, on the reverse strand, counting down.
TGCCTCCTGGCTGAGGGAGGGGCTGGCCCTATTGGGGCCTCTTGGGATTCACCTCTTCTCACTGGCATCAGGGCCAAAGAGGAGCCAGAAGGCCCCAGCGCTTGGGGTCACATTGCTCTGCTGGAGGCCCACCTTCTCCCCCAGATCAGCTCCAAGGTCCTGAGGTTGCCTGAGGAGCCGTATCAGCTCCCAAAATGCACAGCTTTGGTTCCACCAGGGAGGTTCTTTTAGAGGGCTCAGGCCCCTGAAAGGCTGTGCTGAAGAGGCATTGATGAAGCTGCAGCTTTAGAATGAGGCTTCTTCTTGGGCTTCCCTGGTGGCGCAGTGGTTGAGAGTCCGCCTGCCGATGCAGAGGACACGGGTTCGTGTCCCGGGCTGGGAAGATCCCACGTGCCGTGGAGCGGCTGGGCCCATGAGCCATGGCCGCTGAGCCTGCGCGTCCGGAGCCTGTGCTCCGCAATGGGAGAGGCCACAGCAGTGAGAGGCCAGCGTACCCCCCCCCAAAAAAAAGAATGAGACTTCTTCTCAAGAAGAGAACCTGGTCCACAGGTGCAGGGGCAAGACCAGGTGAGGGCAAGTGGAAACCCCCAGATCAGGGCAAGCAGTCCGCCAGAGCCAGGCATGTCCACGGGAGCCTGAGATGGTCTCAGCTTGGTGGGTGGCACCCCTTCACCTAACTGCTCAAGCCCATGCCCCACGCTGGCTTCTGCCTCAGAGCAAACACAACCATGAGACTGTCAGGACCACCCCCAAATGCCTAGCTCCTCACGCCTCCTGAGGGTTACTGAACAGAAGTCGGGTCTGTTCACCCTTGTGCAGTAAAGCCAATCTACTGACACCGGGTTGTAGTGAAGGAAAGTGCAGTGTTTATTGCAGGCACCAAGCAAGGAGTCCAGGCAGCTAGTGCTCAACAGGCCTGAACTCCCCAAAGGCTTTCAGGGAAAGGTTTCTAAAGACAGGGTGAGGGAGGGGCATTATGGGGTGTGTGATCAGCTCGTGGACATTCTCTTGATTGGTTGGTGGCGAGGTAATTGGGAGTCAACATCTTCAACCTTCTGGTTCCAACCGGTCTGGGGACTGTGTGCTTGTGGGCAGCACACAGTTAACTTCTTCCACCTGGTGGGGGATTCAGTATCTGCATAACTGCTCAAAGGACCTGGCTCAGAATATTCTCTATAGCCCTTGAGGAGGAATTAAAGTCCTTGACTTTGTTTAAAGGCTGAACTATTATTGTTTTGTCTTACTCGACTGTTTTCCTTTTTTTCTGCATATTCTCACTTCTCTGATTAAATTTATTCTTTGGAATTTGGGGAAGGCCTAGGAGGCTAAAGTTTTCCTACAGACAAGAGGCAGGTGGAGGACATGGGGCAGGGGGTCTGTCCCAGGGAAGACTGAGACATGATCAAACTTAGGTTTCCGATTTTACATCCTCACAGGGTCCCCATTTTACTTTCTTATATCTTTCTGGACTTCTCCCTTAGAGCTTTCAACAGTTCGTAATGATGAATCTACTTGTGTGCTCTCTGGTTTGCCATTTGCCTCCTCTTTACCCCGTAAGCTCCATGACACTGTCCGTTTCGATCCCCACTGTGCTCGGGCCTAAGGAAGATTCTGGAACCCAGTGGGTACTGGAGAAGATTGGAATTGGTCCTCTCCTGGGCCCCACACTGGTCCCACCCCTGCCCGATCACACCTTGTTACCAACTAATACTCTAATGACTTGAGCCTGCAGAGGCTCAAGATCAGATTTAAACATCAACTTTTTATTTGGAATTAATTAGAAAATTTACAAGAGTTGCAAAAATGCAAATAGTACAAGGAGCACCCCTGTGTCCTTTGCCCAGATTTGTTCTGTGTGTAATTTTTTTTCTGAGCCATTTGAGGTTGTTACACGTGGCATGGGCTTTTAACCCTTAAGTGTTTCCACATTTCTTTTTTTAAATTACATTGACGTGTTTGAAGCATGTAGTACCATTGCTGTTCCTTCTCAGGAGTAACATCTGGAGGCAAATTTAAAGTCAGAACCTTCCTTGAGCACCTTCTCTTAGCGCCTTCTTCTGTTTTTTTTTGCTTCCATGGGATCTGTGCAAATGCTGTTGCTTCAGGAGCTGGCTCTTTTCCAATGTGGGCTCTAAAAAGAACATTCTTCTTCTCAGCTGTGGTTGTCAGACCTCACAGAGCCTCCTGGCTTCCGACAGGAAGGCCCGGCTTCAGGCGTGAGTGATGCCGGCGGCTCCCACGCTTCCCAAACGCCGTTTCCTCTGGACTTACTGCCAGGGCCTCAGTATGAAGTCCTCCCCAAGGAGCAGATCCAGGCAGGGAACCATCTACCTCTTCCCTCCTTGATGGTGTCACTGCATAGTTGTGAAAACACTCCAGTGTGTGTTATGCCACAAATGGCAGGGGTTTGGTGGGAACACTTGGAGAGCGGCTAAAATGCTCACACCCCAAGAAGCTATTACTGGCCATGGGCTACCAGGGATGACCCGGTACCTGAGTGTCCCTGGGGGAGGGATCGTGGAGTGCTGGGGCACAGGGGCACAGGGGCTCTGGGCTGCAGCAGTGACATCCTTGTGGGCAGCCTTTGCTGCGTGGTCCTTGCCAGTCCCAGGAAAGAAAAAAGACATCTGTTCTGATGCTTTAAAGTGTCCACTGGGAAGGTGGCCTGGGGACATGGAAGGAGAGCCCATGTTTGAGTCTTGAGTTCAAATCTTGGTTCTATATCTGACTAATGTAGGGCTTTAAGTACTCCAGATCCTCTTCACTGTTCAAAGTTTGTAGCAATGACAGAGAATGTGTGTAATGGGCGTCGTGTCTGCCCACGGTTGGTGCCTTCAAAGTGCGGTGCCCTTTCCCCCCTCCCACCTCCTGGCTGCCTTTTCTTCTCACTCCCCTGGCAGGGGGACAGGGAGAGACCTAACAGAAGGCCCAGGTGCTGGGTGTGCCGCCTGGACCCAGGCCTGAGTGGGCACAGGTGTCTATAAACTCCCACTGCACTGGCATTGTTGACTTTTGCTGTTTGGCATTGTTTGTGGGGTACCCAGGACTTGTTATGGATGTGGTATAGTAAGACATCCAGAAACGGAGGTGATGGCTGTCCTGAAGAAGAATTTGATCATACTCACAGTTTTCTAGGAACAGAAGGCATAGGACTCCACCCTGGGCCAAAGAGGAAGCACCGGGTGGGTCAGGAGGCAGAGGGAGCGGGGGAAATGTGGATACGAGGCTCTACTGTGGTTTCTAAGGAAGGAATGATTGAGCCTTGGGATGGGCTGGTTTGAGTAATTTCAGAGCTCTGGGGCATGTGGGGCTGTCCCTGGTTGTCTGATGCCTGGCCCTGGGGTGAGCAGGGCAGGCAGAGAGTGGGTCTGAGTGTAGAGCCTGATACAGGAGGTGGCTGGGAGTGTGGGTTCTGGATTGGCTGGTCTGCATGAGAAAGGCATTCTCTGTGTCTTTGAATTGCTTAACTATCTGTAGGAAATGGTTAACCCTGGAAGGGGCAGTCCTTCCAGGGTCAGCAAGGCCCAAGATGTCAGGCCATCAGAAAACAGAAGATAAATGACACAGTCAATACAGACATCTTCCATCCCCAGGAAGGAGGAAGGTCTGACTTTGGGGATCCCACCCAGCCAGGCTGTGCTCTGGTCCCTCAAGGCCATGGTGTGTGTTTGTGATCTTCTAGAATGCATATTTCACAGCCACAAATAAAAACTTCCTGGGTGACTGCAGAAAGGCTGGACTTTTCATTTGAATAGAGATACTTCCAGCATTGCACAAATCTCGGCAGGCAGAGCAGTGCTCACAGATGCCTCGTGGAGAGCCTCTCTTTCATCATTTCCTTGCACACTCATCACCAGGGTGGCCACCAAGGATGCCAGCCTCGGACGGGCTGGTGATGCCCAGGAAACGATGACCCCTCCAGAAGAGGGTGGCATGGTGACTGTGCATTGCATTGTGTCTCACTGGAGTTTCTGTTCTTTCTGATGGCAACTTGGGAGGAGAAGAAAAAATTGTACACACTCTGGAATGTGAGAGTTCAGAACTTATCAGGTTTTGTTTACAACTGGGAATGAGACCATTCTAGGTCACCAGCTCCAGGGCAGGGCACTAGAGTCAAGTGGCCTTGCACATTAGTTTCCGTGTGTGCACACACGTGTGTGTGCATGTGTATGTGTGTGCGCATAGGCTGTGGGGCGGTCAGAGCTGTGTGGGTTTTAGGGATGAGGGTGAAGATCTCTCCTGGGCCCCCGTGAGTGTGCACCCGGTGCGGAGAAGACAGATTCCTCTTGCTCAGCTCTCTGACTGGGGAGAAGGGGCTCCCAGTTAGGAGTGATACTGCCCAAAGTACTGGGGCTGGGGCGGGGGAGGCGTCTGGTCTGATAGCATCAATGGGCTTGGATTGGTGAAATTGTGGAAGAGTTCAAACTCTTGGATAGAAGACTACAGCACGTTGATTGAGCCAAAATTAGTAATGGCCCTTTAACCAACGTTTAAGTTTCTCCAGAGAATGTGCGATGCCTCCTTCTCTCCCCCCCTCCCTTCCTGCCTCTCTTCTTTCCTTGCCTGCTTCCCTTCCCACCTTCTACACCATCTGTGAACCAGTCACTGTGTCTTAGGCACTGGGCAAAAAAGAGTGAACAAGGAAAGGCCCAGTGCCTGCCTGGATGGAGTGATAACCTGGACCAGGGTTTCTCAATCTCGACATTACTCAAGCTTGGGGCTGGATGAGTCTTTGTGATGGGGCCTCCTGTGCCCTGGAAGGTATTTAGCGGCATCCCTGGCCTCTATCTGGTAGAGGCCAGTAGCAACTCCCTTCTCTCCACAGTTTTGACAATGAAGAAGTATCTTCAGACTTTCCCCAGTGTCCCTGGGTGACCCGGTTGCCCTGCTTGAGAACCACTGATCCAGTGGGAAAGACAGACGACTTAATTTTCCCCGGGCAGCCCAGCTTATGGAGCGTGAAGGGTCTCAGTGGCGTCTTTCCAGGGTCACCTCCTGCTCACAGGCCAGTGGAGCCGGCAGATGGCACTTAGTATGTGCCTGTTGAGAAAGTGATTGACCACAGGTCCCCAAATAAAACTCCAGTGCAAGAGAGGACGTGTCTTAATAACGTGGGGGGATCATCACGGAAGCTCTCAATTGGTACTGCCCAAAAAGGTAGGTGGAGGTATCAGTGAGTAAGATACGGAGCAAAATGACCTGCCCTGTTATTCTGTTTTGGCCTTTCCTTCACCTTGAAATAACTGTGTGTAGGAGAGTGCATTCATTTGGTGGCAGACCTACAATCTGAATTTTGTCCACTTTTCGAGTAAACCTCGAATTCCCTCTGTGTTTCCGTGGCCCCTTGAAGGGGAGGCAAAGAGAGTGTGCAAGTGGATTTCTTTGTGCCTGATCCAGGGGGCCAACCTCAGCTTTTGCCAGGTGTTTGGCTGTATCTTGAGCTTGGCGAAGGCATATACGTATGCTGCCTGTGATGTCCAACGGAAGAGGCCCATCTGATTCAAGAATCCTCTCCAGGAGACTCTGTCAACACCCCCTGCATGTTCCTCCCTGTGTCCAGCTGGGTTTCTTTCTCTCTGCTCAGCTCCAGAGTGTTGATGGGTCAATCAATGCCGTACTTGCAATTTTATCTCAGCTGGGAGTTCTAGTGGGTGCCTCTGTGCCTGTGTGCATGCGTGCGTGTGAGCTACCTCCTTGGTCAACACGTACTCGGTTAAAGTGCTACAAGATGCTGCTGGAAAGGATTTTATCTTTCTCATTTGACCTTTGAAAGAGGCCATGCCTGCTTCAAGTTCCTCAAATGCTCAAGGATGATTACAAGCATTTTAGAAAGCAAGACACGGAAATGGAAACTTTTTAGTGTAACAAGACATGCTTTGGCTGTTTCAATCATTGAAATGACAAGTTTGGAAACCCCTTTAAGTGAAATCATAAGACACCAATTTTGAGAAGATATTTTTAAAAAGGAAACCTGTACTAAATACCCAAACTAACAATGGTGATGATGCTCATGACGACAATGACAGATCCACATAATTTCCTTTTCAAAGGCTTTTAGGTCCCTCTCAGTCATTAGGGCTCCAAACCTTGGAATAATCTCCTTGATCTTTCTTTTCGACACTTCTCATCATCCACCAGTTACCGAGATCCATAGTGTTTCCATCTTTCAGCAGTCACGGGCGTTCCCATCTTTTCTGTTCCCTCCACCCTCGTCCAGCCCCTCACATGTCTTCCCTAAACTTTGGCAAGGGCTGTCTAACAGGTCTCCTTATTCCCTTCACTTGATCATTCATCTTCCAGGTCAGATGCCTACCTCTCTCTCCCCAGGACTCCTGCAGGAGCCTCCTCTCTGGACTAGCTCCATTTTTGTTTACTTCCTCACCAATTTCTAGAGATACAGTTGCCCGTGATCCATCTGAAGTGCATGTCTGATCACATTCACTCCTTGCTTAAATCCCTGCCTGCCTTCCCATCAAGGGCTGTATAACATCCAGCCTCCATCTCTGGTTCTGAAACTCTGGGACACAGCCTCCAGCCCGCTCCCCGGATTCTTCTCACGCTATGTCTTGTTCTGTGGCACCATGACCCTTGCTGCTACCATCACACCAGGAACTTCCCCACCTTGGCACCCTGTTTCTATTTCCCTTTAGCAGTGGGATGAAGAGCGGGGGAGAGAGGAAGCAGCACAATGGGGGCCCCTGTGAATGTAAGCCCCAAGAGTCCAAAGACATTTGGGGAGCACTGAACTTTCCAGCTGGCAAGGAACGGGGGTCCCCAGCCAATTTTATGTGGGCCTCAGAGGACATATATATTCTGAATCTACATATAGATTCTGGAACCAAGGTGCTAATTAAACTCCCTAATGATCTTGACCTGGAAAGTGAGGGCCTTTCCTGAGTCCCGTGTGAGCCTGGCAGCGCTGGGACTCTAGTTGCTACTGGGAACTCACAGCCATACCCAGCAGAAGAATGTGCCGAGAGGAATTTCTGCTTCTTTGCGCATTTTAAACTCACTTCCAAATTAGGGAAAGAAACACTTTGTCACCCGTGCAAGAATCCAAATTCTCTGAGCCGTTTTGTCCTCTCCTTGCCCAACACAGGCGGTATTGTGGTATGGTGAGCACGCTCATTAGTATGAGTACAAGTGATTCCTTTTTCAATTTTTTTATTGAAGTATAGTTGACTTACAATGTTGTGTTAATTTATGCTGTACAACAAAGTGATTCTTTCTTTAAAATATGAATACAGTTGATTTTTAAAGAGAGCAGTGAGCAAATCCGGAGCTCCCCACACTCTCCTAAATGCAGAACAGCGGCCTTTTTTTTCAAATTGAAGTATAGTTGATTTACAATATTGTGTTAGTTTCAGATGTACAGCAAAATGATTCAGTGTATACATATATATGTCAGATTATTTACCATTATAAGTTATCACAAGATATTGAATATAGTTCCCCGTGCTATATAGTAAATCTTGTTGCTTATCTATTTTATGTATAGTAGTTTGTATCTGTTAATCCCATACTCCTAATTTGTTCCTCCCCCCACCTCTTTTCCCTTTGGTAACCATAAGTCTGTTTTTCTATGTCTGTGAGTCTGTTTCTGTTTTGTATATAGATTCAGTTGTAATATTTTTTAGATTCCACATATAAGTGTTAGCATATAATATTTGTCTTTCTGTATCTGACTTACTTCACTTAGTATGATAATCTCTAGGTCCATCCAAGTTACTGCAAACGGCAAAATTTCATTTTTTATGGCTGAGTAGTATTCCATTATATGTGTGTATATATGTGTATATCTATCTATCTATCTATCTATCTATCTATCTATCTATCTATCTATCTCACATCTTCTTAAGCCAGTTGTCTGTTGATGTGCACTTGGGTTATTTTCATGTCTTAGCTATTGTAAATAGTGCTGCTATGGAACATTGGGGTGCATATATCTTTTTGAATTAGAATTTTCATTTTCTTCCAGGTATATACCCAAGAGTGGGATTGCTGGATCATATGATAACTCTATTTTTAGTTTTTTAAGGAACCTCCATATTTTTCTTCATAGTGGCTGCACCAATTTACATTCCCACCAACAGGGTAGGAGGGTTCTCTTTTCTCCACACCCTTTCCAGCATTTATTATTTGTATACTTTTTGATGATGGCCATGCTAAATGGAAAATCAAGCTGTCTTCTGCACTTATCCCTTTCCACTCTGAGCTTATAGATATTGGGAAGGACTTGATGTGTTGCCTTCCAGTCATCTTTGTCACCACTGTCCAGGGCTGGTTTGGATGGAGCTTCCTAGGCATCTCCTTCTCTTGCAGTGTATTGTGCTCTTTAGCATGATCCACAAAATATTTTCCTTTCTTCCTAGTCTGGGCACATGCTGGGATTGCACCTCTTGGCCCCCCCTGTGATTGGGTGGTTCCAAGTGATTAGTTCAGGCTAATGGTTGTTCATGGACCATGTCACCCACAGAGGGGACATTTCATTGACAGTGTGAGACCCTCCAGAGCTCACTTTCTTCCTGGCATTGGTGATCACCACCATTTGAAATACTGATTGTTCAGTAAGCCTGGATCTCCAAGAAGAGTCCCCTTGCTGACCTGCAAAGGATATGTGACATGATTTTTAACTCATTGAGATTTTGGAGCTGTTTGTTACTGCAGCACAACCTAGCATTCCCTGACTGATACATAGTGTTGGAATTTTTGGCAACTTAATATTTGCCATAACTTCACTTACACAGAGGCAATGTCTTTGCCTTTCCTGGTTTATCAATTTACATTCCTTGAGAGAATTTTTACTGATGGCCTATTGGATGGTCAGAATTTATTGTCCTTTGAAAGATTTGGAAGAGAGAAGTTGTGGTCTGTTTTTGGCCACTCAGCCCAGTGGTCTGACATCTTAGAATGACCTTGGCCTACTTTGTGTGGTTAACCTTTCTGGCTTGATAACATATGCCCCAGCTTTGGCCATGACACTCCATGGCAGGGCTTGGTTAATGTTGGTAGTGACTACAACTTAGTGAGTGCTAACCATGTACCAGGCACTGAGCATATCTTTTCTCTGATTCTCAGCACAGCTTCATAAGGTAGGTCTTATTCTCAATGATAACTTTGAGGGACAAAGAGGCTAAATACCTTGCCTGAACTCACTTTGCTAGTGGAGCCAAGATTTGGACCCAACTCTGGATGTAAAAGTCAATCTTCTTTTTATTTATTTATTTATTTTTAATTTTAATTTTTTTTAATCTTCATTTTATTGTATCTAGCCACTTCTCCTTTGCAAAATTTCCAGGAAAGGGATGAAAGGTGCCCCTTTCCTTAGGGCTATTATCCTTGGGGACTTAGTACCTTGATGTTCTTTCTTTGGTTGGATGCTATATTTTCATTAGTTTACTCCCTCACTCACACATGCACTCATTTATAAATTTATTCACTCATTCATTCATTCACCTATTCAACAGGCTTTGTTGAGACGCTGTTAGGTGCTGGGTTTTGCTTGGGGCTGAGATTGAGATGTGACCAGGTTCTGATCCTTACCCCCAACCTCAATTGACTCACAGCCTTGAGGGCATGGCAATATGCATATAGACCCACAGAAAGTGTTACAGACATGTCCAGGAAAGTCTGGGCCCACTGCAGAGGCGGCTCCTGGTCTAAACGGCATACCAAGTTGTGTCAGGGCTGACTTCCTGGAGGAAGTGACACCAGAAATAGCTGTAGACTATTTTTTGTCTTCTATGTGTCTTTGAGAGTCTTTCACTGTTGGCACCCCTGGACCCCATCCCATTAAATCCATATCCTGAGGATCAGTGTCATTATCATCAGCCAAGATCCTTCTGTTTTTGAAGGTTGCAACATCAGTGGCTCCTAGAGTCCATCCTCTTTCCCTGGCAGGTGATCGAACCCCTTCCTGTTCTCCTGCCCCCGTAAGAGTCACCGTTTCCCTATATCCCTTACCGAGAAGGTTAGATGGCCCTTCCTAAAGAGTCCTAGCTCTCTAGAGGCATAAAAAGATTTTTCCAAACTTTTGCTCTTAATGGCTTGGGGTTGGTTGCAGAATTCTTCTCCAGCAGGAAAAATGATCAGGACCCTCTGATTATGTACTCCTGAGATGGCTGGGGTAATTTGAGCAGAAATGGCTTTGCTACTCTGGGGAAAAAATGTAATTCTCATGTATGCAAAGCATGAACCAGAGTTGCCATGTTCACTTCTTGTTTTTCAACCCCCCATAGGCCAACTCACATATCTGGGTCAGAGGGTCTATTGATTACCTGTCAGGGCCTGAGGTGCAGGTAATCAATGACACTAACCTACAGGAAAGATGGCCTTGAATGCAGAAATCCCATCATGTTGACCCGCTGTTTCTTCTGTTCTGTAAGTGCTTTGCAGGGAAGCAAAACTCTCCAAACTAGAGCCACAAACACCCCCAGTCCTGACAATGTTCCTTCAAGCCAAGGCTTTAGAAATGCTCCCTCTGAATGAACCAAAGGTAGTTTGTTCTCTGGGTCCCTCAGCCCTTAAATAGTCATGGGGTTTGCAGGGAGGTAGGGAAGAGATAAGTATTGCAACAGGAGGATTCATGAGGAAGAGAGATAAAGAGTGATTTTGTCAGGAGGTCCCTAGGACCATAACCTTGACCTTTTATTAATGTTTAATCAGGTGCTTAGAGCAAAGCACTTTAAAAACTCCTGCAAATCCATAAGACTGATGAAGGGTCCTGTGATGGAGGAGGCTGGCTTTGCCTTGGTCGGCTTATGACACTCCCCATGCTTTCTTTCTGGAGAGAAATGTCACCCAGAGCAGGTGCTGGCTTCTTCTCACGTGTCTGTCAGGAGGGTCTGGTCCAGCATTTGTGTTGAAAAGAGCCAATGACATAGCAGCTGCAGTGGCTCTTAGGGCTGTCTACCCAGCATCCAGTCCCTCTTCCTCCATGCCCCAGGGACAGCTGTGGGAAGCAGGAAGTGTGACAAGGGAATCTGTGTGTAGCATCCCCTGGTGGCTGAGGTGAGTTGAGGGGGGAGCATATGAACTGTGCTGGCCAATATGAGGAAAGTTCCAGAGTCCACAGAGGGAGGAGGGATTCTCTCTCTTGCAAGATAAGGAGTCTACCTTCCAGCCCACCTGTTTGATGGACAGCTGCTGCTGGCCACCATCTTTCAACTTCCTGGAGACCAGTGTTATAATGAAATTGACTGTGGACAGCAGAGCACAATCCTTGAAGACACCATTGAATTGAGAAACCAGTGCCCAACCTGGGCACCCTATTATAGGAAGTAATCAATGTTCATATTTTAAAACCAGTTTGAATCTGAGTTGTCTGTTACTTGGAATTGAAAACATCTAAACTGGGCAGATATTGTGGTATAGCTGTGATCCTGGATTGTGGTCAAATAATGCTGGTTAACATAAAAAAACACAATCTGGGCCACTGGATATGGGAAGGGAGTTTGAATTACAGAAGGTCTGAAAAAAAGGGCATGTGTTGCCCACAGGAAGACAGTGGGGTTAATAACAGATCTCTTGATGGAGGGTCTTCCTGGGTGACATCCTGCAGGGAGGGAGTGTGGGTGTAGAATGCCACAGAACTGGTTGGGCGAGTCATTAAGTCGAAAGTGGTCTACAATACCAGTTCCACATGGTGACACTCTTTAATGATTTGTCGTCCCATGACTGATGGGAATCACGTGTAATGGTGCTTTAAAGAACAGCAGAACCTCAGATAGTCATAGACCAACTTTCCAACACCTTCAGGTATCAAGAACAACTCCACACTTGGAGCGCAGGGAGAGAACACTTTCTCAGGGTCAGGGGCGAGGAAGGCGGTGATCCCTGTGCTACTCACTCACCCTCCGTAAACTGTGAGTGGAGACTGCGTACTCCTGGCCCCAGGCTTACAGAAAAGTATAGTCTCCTGGGATGAGGCTCAGAATTCTGTATTTTCAACAAGTGTTCCCAGGAGATTTTTTTTTTTTTTTTTGTAGATAAAGCCTTTGGATGATTACTTTGAGGACTAGCAGTGATAGGGGCAGCAGGGAAGCTGAAGATGACAGGGTGCTGTCTGGAAGGAAGGGACTAATGAAGTTGACTGAGGGGTTAACTGTGTGTGTGAGAGAGAGGAGGAGACAGCCTACGTTATTCCACAGCACGACGTACATATGTGATTTGTGCAGTCACAGCGCCACGTACAATGTGCATCAAACTTGGGTCTGTCTCTAAAAATGAGAAGGGCAACTGACCGGTAGTGACAGGAGCCTGGGGAAGGTGGGGGTGGGGGGTGGGTGGGGACAGTGAAATCAGGGGCAGCCAAGCACAGTCCCCACAGTAGTGGTTCCACTAGTTGGAAATCTGCCCTTGACCCTGTGGCCCTGAGCTTGTACAGGATAAACTGTCCCAGGTAAAGCCCAAATGGAGGGCTCAGCATTCATTAAAGATGCATTTCTGTAGGGTGAGGAAGAAATTCAGACAGGCTGGCACCTGCCCTCAGGTTCTGCAGCCTCACCGGACTTGTTCCAGAAATGTAAGTTCCACTGGGGATTCCTGGACTTGGGCAGCTGCCCAAGAGGTCTGGGAAACAGCACAGGCCCTGACTTGCATATACCCTTTTTCCCTTCTAATTAAAAAAAATGGTGGTGAAATACACATAACATTAAATTGACTATCTCCATCATTTTAAGTGTATATTTCAGTGTTATTAAGTCCCTTCATACTTCATACCATCACCACATCTTATGCCCCGCTCCTCCAGCCCCTGGCCACCACCATCCTATTTTCTGTCTCTGTGAACCTGACTACTCTAGGTAACTCATGTGAGTGGAATTATACATTATTTGTCCTTTTGTGACTGGCTTATTTCACTTGAAGCAGGATGTCTTCAAGGTTCATCCATGTTGTAGCAGGTGTCAGAGTTGCCCTTTTCAAGGCTGAGTAATATTCCATTGTAAGGATCTACCACATCTTGCTCATCCATTCATCCCTTGATGAATAGTTGCATGGTACCTTTTAAAAGTGTTTCCATCATCCAGTAATTAAAACCATGAGGTCAGAGTCCACACTCTTGTTTACCTACATTGAATCATTTCCCTGGCATCCTACTCATAGTTAATTTGACCTCTGTGAGGAAAGGGCTTGGGAGGCAAAGAAAAGCATTCATGTGTCTCTCATGGAATCCTCCGTGAGCTGGCACCCTTAGGGAGGACAGGAGGCTGGACCTTGCTCATGACATCTTAGCTGTTCATCCAGGGGTTGAGGGCTTCTGTTCTAATGCACCCCGGTTTCCCCCTGTGCCTTCTTTCTACCTGGCGCCTGAGGTGTTACTGTGGACTGTCCCTGGACACTGGAGTCAGATACACCTGACACTGTGTGTCACCACCTCTCTGAGCCTCTGTCCACTATGACCTGGAAGGTGAGAAACAAGTGCTACAGTACAGGTCTGACCAATGGTGAGTGCTCAAAAAATGGTGGTTTCCTTCTCCACTCCCCTCCCCATGTGGTCACCCAATTAAAAGAAAATAGTACCTGCTGTTTTTGCGAATCACATATATTTTATGCTGTCACACTGGTCACTCAGGCCTCACTTACGCTCCCCATAGATTTGAGCTGTCTCTGAGAAGAAGCCTTCCTAGAACACCCTGGGGGTCATCCTAATTCCATTATTCAGGGGCACAATGATGTCCCAGGGGGCTTAATGTTGTGGCATTGGAAGCAGAACTTAAACCCGGGTCTGGTTGGGTGAGAGGACTGGGGGGACCCACACTGCACCCCTTAGAGAAGTGCAGAGATTTAATCGTTGCAACCTGATAGCTCTGATGACTGCCCAGGAGGTAAATGCTGTTGGTTGATTAGGTTAAGTCAGGTTTTGGACCAAAAACCTCACTACACAGTCGGGTCTGCAGTAGCATTTGTGGAGCTTGCAATGAGTCTGGTCACCTTAGAAGTTCCCTGATGCTGACCCCTTGGTTACAAAGCTCCACCTCAACACAGATGGAACATACCCTCAAGTAAGCAGGACAAATGTGTGGAAAGCACCAGCAGATCTGGCAGGGTATGGGAGCCCCCGCTGGGACCCCAGTTTGTGGCTGGTGCAGGTGGGGGCCCAGAGAGTGAAGCGGAGTGTTTCCGTGGGTTCAGATACCACCTCCTTCTCCCTGGCCGTGCTGTCCTTCCTCTGCTGCCCTGGTGCCTTCCCTGCCTGATACAGTCATTTCCTTCTGAGTCTGGGTCTACCCATGTAGAAACAAGAGCACTATGACTAATTATAAAATCATTATATGATTAAACTCAATTAACTTCAAATAACCCTTGAAATTTGCTTAATGTCAGCCCTTGGCCCTGCTTGAACTGCTGAATATTGCTCTCTTTTGAAATTCTGAAGATATGAGCTGTTTCTGCTCTGGTACCTGGTACTCACTGGGGCACCCATGTCTCTGAGTGTGGGGCAGGAAGTGGTGACTTTGGCCGAGGGTCCTAGAGCAAGTGGTGGGGAAGTTTCGGGAACAGAGGAGGTGAAATTGGGGGCACCTGCAGCTCTGCTGGGTATTAGACGATGAATTGCTGGCTGGGAACCCTGAGGAGACCTTTCCCTTGGGCTCTGACAAGTTTGTTCTAACCTTTGACTTTGCACTTGATGCCTGTTATAGGCTGAATTGTGTCCGCCTGCCCCCAGTTCATATGTTGGAGGCCTGACACTAGTATCTCAGAATATATTTGACTGTATTCGGAGATAAGATATTTTAAAAGGTAATTAAGTTAAAATGAGGTCATTAGGGTGGACTCTAATCCAATTGGATTGATGTCCTTATAAGAAGAGGTTAGGACACAGACATGCATTGAAGGAAGACCCATGAGATCACAACAAGAAGATGGCAGTCTGCGAGCCGAGGAGAGGCCTCAGTAGAAACCAGCCCTGCTTATGCCTTGATCTTGGACTTCCAGCCTCCAGAACTGTGGTGTGTGTAAGCCCCGCAGTGTGTCTTATTTTGTTATGGCCACTTGAACAGATGAACAGGACCCTTCACTCTGCTCGATTTGGGCAAACCGTCTCCCACCCAGCACTGTTTTGGGGGCCAGAAACTCACCTCATTGGATGAGGCACCCTGTTAGCCTTAAGAAGGTGACTGGAGCCCTGATGGCAGAGGTAGGAGGCAGGCACCCCTCAGATTAATTATGAGTAGAAAGATGAAGAGTTGGGAATGTGATCCGGAGCCTCTCAGGAGGGAGGCCAGCAGCCACCTGGAATTTCAATGCTGACCAAATGTTAGGAGAACAGGGTAAGAAGATACATAAATGGTCAATAGGTACATGAAAAGGGGCTCAACATCACTAATGAGCAAAGAAATGCAAATCAAAACTACAAAGAGATGTCACCTCACACCTGTTAGGGTGGCTGTTTTCAAAAAGACAGGAGATAACAAATATGGAGAAAAGGGAACCCGTGTGCACTCTTGGTGAGAATGTAAATTGTTGCATCCACTATGGAGAACAGTATGGAGCTTCCTCAAAAAATTAAAAATAGAACTAACCTATGATCCAGCAATTCCACTTCTGGGTATTTATCCAAAGGAACTGAAATCAGGATCTTGAAGAGGTGTTCCCACTCTCATGTTCATGGCAGCATTATTCACAGTAGCCAAGATATGAAACAACCTAAGTGTCCATCAATGGATGAAGAGATAAAGAAATTTATATATGTACACACATATATGTATACATATATACATATATATAAAATATATGAGTACAATGAAAAATTATTCAGCCTTAGAAAAGGAGTCCCTTCCATTTGCAACAATATGGATGAAACTGGAGGACATTATACTGAGTGAAATAACCCAGTTGCAGAAAGAAAAATACTGCATGATATCACTTACATGTGGAATCTAAAAAAGTCGAATTCATAGAAGCAGAGAGTAGGACGGTGGTTCCCAGGGGCTGGGAAGGTGGGGGAAATGGGGAGATGTTGGTCAAAAAGTATAAAGCTTCAGGTATGTCGGATGACTGAGATCAGCAACAAGAAGATGGTAATTATGTAAGGAGATGGCCAGGTTAATTAGCTTGACTGTAGTCATCATTTCACTGTGTGTATGTGAATCCAAACATCAGGTTGTACACCTTAAAAATATACAATTTTTATTTTAAAAAAACAAAAGAAATGGGTAAGAACTGGCTAAATGTTCAGTGTCCTGGTTGCCTCACCTGTAAAATGGGGATGGTAAGTGTCCACCTCACAGGGTCCTGAAACTTAATTGAATTATTTACACTTAGAACTGGCCTGCAGAGAGGGAACATTGACAAAATGTTAGCAATTGTATTAGTTTTCTGTTGCTGTGTAATAAATGAGCACATACTTAGTGGGTTCACATGATGCCCATGTACTCACTCACAGTTCTGTAGGTTAGGAGACCGGGCATGTCACGGCTGGGTTCTCTGCTCAGGGTCTGACAGGTAGAATCAGGGTCTTGGCCAGGCTGTGTTCCTTTACGGAGGCTCTGGTCAAGAATCAGCCTCCAAGCTCAGTCAGACTGTTGATCAAATTCACTTCTTTACCACTGTAGGAATGAGGCCCCTGTTTCTTTAGCCTAGCCTTTCAGCCAGGGGCTGCTCTCAGCTCCTAAGGGTCACCCACATGCCTTGCCACGTGGTCTTCTCCATCTTCAGAGCCAGCCAGAGAGATCTGCCCTTGCATCAAATCCCTGTCAGGCTTTAACTCTCTTTAGCCAGGAGGAGCCCCGTCCCTTCTAAGGCATCACCTGATTAGGTCTGACTTACCCAGTGTAATTGCCCTTTCTTAGGGTCAACTGATTTGGGACCTTAATTACATCTGTGACATCCCTTCGCAGGGGCACCTAGATTAGTGTTTGATTGAACATCTAGGAGAACGTACGAGTATACCATCCCAGAATTCTGCCAGCCACAGCAATCTTTGTTATTATAAGTGTATCATTCCAGAGAATAAAAAGAAATAAAAGGAATCCAAATCGGAAAAGAAGACGTAAAGCTGTCACTGTTTGCAGATGACATGATACTATACACAGAGAATCCTAAAGATGCTACCAGAAAACTACTAGAGCTAATCAATGAATTTGGTAAAGTAGCAGGATACAAAATTAATGCACAGAAATCTCTTGCATTCCTATACACTAATGATGAAAAATCTGAAAGTGAAATTAAAAAACACTCCCATTTACCTTTGAGACAGAAAGAATAAAATACCTAGGAATAAACCTACGTAAGGAGACAAAAGACCTGTATGCAGAAAACTATAAGACACTGATGAAAGAAATTAAAGGTGATACAAACAGATGGAGAGATATACCATGTTCTTGGATTGGAAGCATCAACACTCTGAAAATGACTATACTACCCAAAGCCATCTACAGATTCAATGCAATCCCTATCAAACTACCACTGGCATTTTTCACAGAACTAGAACAAAAAATTTCACAATTTTTAAGGAAACACAAAAGACCCTGAATACCCAAAGCAATCTTGAGAACAAAAAACAGAGCCGGAGCAATCAGGCTCCCTGACTTCAGACTATACTACAAAGCTACAGTAATGAAGACAGTATGGTACTGGCACAAAAACAGAAATATAGATCAATGGAACAGGATAGAAAGCCCAGAGATAAACCCATGCACATATGGTCACCTTACTTTTTTTTTTTAATTAATTTATTTTATTTTTGGCTGGGTTGGCTCTTAATTGCTGTGCACAGGATTTTTCTAGCTGCAGCAAGTGGGGGCTGCTCTTCGTTGCAGTGCATGGGCTTCTTATTGCGGTGTCTTCTCTTGTTGTGGAGCATGGGCTCTAGGCATGTGAGCTTCAGTAGTTGTAGCTTGTGGGCTCTAGAGAGCAGGCTCAGTAGTTGTGGCACACGAGCTTAGTTGCCCCGTGGCATGTGGGATCTTCCTGGACAAGGGTAAAAAAAAAAAGGTCATGAAGAACCTAGGGGCAAGACGGGAATAAAGACACAGACCTACTAGAGAATGGACTTGAGGATAAGGGGAGGGGGAAGGGTAAGCTGGGACAAAGTGAGAGAGTGGCATGGACCTAATTACACTACCAAACGTAAAATAGCTAGCTAGTGGGAAGCAGTCGCATAGCACAGGGTCATTAGCCCAGTGCTTTGTGACCAGTTAGAAGGGTGGGATAGGGCGGGTGGGAGGGAGGGAGATGCAAGAGAGAGGAGATATGGGGATATATGTATATGTATAACTGATTCACTTTGTTATAAAGCAGAAACTGACACACCATTGTAAAGCAATTATACTCCAATAAAAACGTTTAAAAATTCACAAACAAAACAAAACAAAAGTGTATCATTCCAGCTCTGTTTGGGGAGCTAATCTGGGTTTGCTTGCCTCTAAAAGTGTCGCCTGCAGATAGGGCTGCAGTGATATGAAAAATGCAGTATTCTCTTGAGTCATTTCTGTGCACTTTCTACTGACCTACTGGGAAGGGGTCCTCATTGTTCTCCATTTTTACTCCCAGCCCCTTTCCCCCCGATTGATTTTATCCCCCCTTCTTCCTCCTTTTAGGGGTTACCGTACCACGGTAAGCAATGGTCTTTGCTGTGATCGACCCTGGTACCCCATGGTTTGGGTGCTCACCTGGTTTCCCCTCTGGAAGTGGCTCTGCTGCCTGGGGTGCTCTGAGGTTGGAGCCAGAGTCCGTGGACTGAAGTCCTCACTTGCTCTCATTTAGCAACCTGGCTGCCTTTCCTAATTTCCAAATGGGGAATAATGACCCAACTGTCAGAGATGTCTTAAGGCTTGAGTGAGAGGATGGGCCTGCATACATTTCAGCTGTTATAAACCATCCAGCTGATGCAAGATTACACAATTGTCCGAGTCTCCTTTAGATTACCCAGTAAGTGAACTCTGCAGGCTGGCTAGAGGGGTTTAGATAACCCAGAGTACTAGAGAGATTTCATATTTGCTAGGTAAGACATCATTCCTTTTTCAGGGAAGTCCCCATCATTTGCACAAATCTATATCACCTTCCACCTTCCTTCACCATAGTGACTGTGAACACTTAGTGACACTTCCCTCTTAATAGTGGAGTTGTGGTCGGCTCATGGATACAGAGGGAAAGTTTCCAAAGACTCCACTGAAAGGCTGTGACTTTTGTGCAGCAGGTTGGACCTCAGCAGGGCTGGGTGCCACTTCTGTTGGTGTCAGCAGAAGTCTCTCACCTGATTCTTCAAGGAAATGTGTCTCCATCCGTTGGAGGCTGAGAACTTTAACATTCTCCACTAAGGGGAGCAGTCAGCTCTTACTGTGCTCAGGGACAGTGAGCCCAATGGACGCTTTGATGATTTTGTGATGGTTAATTTAATGTATCAAACTGGGTGTTTTGGGATGAGATTAACCTTTTAAATTGGTGGATTTTGAGTAAAATATGTTGCCATCCATGATGTGGGTGGGCCTCGTCCAATCAGTTGAAGGCCAGGATAGAACAGAAAGACTGGCCTCTCCAAGCCAAAAAAAATAAAATAAAGTTCTCCAGCAGACTGTCTTCAGCCTGGAATGCACCATTGGCTCTCCTAGGTCTCTGCCTACCTGCCCACAATGCAGATGTGGACTTCCCAGCCTCCATAATGTGAGCAAATTCTCTGTAATAAATCTCTGTCTATACCTATACACCTCCTATTGGTTCTGTTTCTCTGGAGAACCCTGACTAATGCAGATCTTTTTCTCAAATCTGCTCTTTTCTCTCTCCATTCAGTGGTGTCCCATCCTTCCAGTCCTCAAGCCTGGAAAACCAGTGGCTGTTTTTTCTCTGTCACCTCCGCTCCCCCAACCCCTCATCAGTCACTAGGTTCTGCCGAGTCCACCTCTGAATGCCTCAGCTGTGCCCACTCTCCTCTGTTTGTACTTCTGTCCCTCAGGCCTTAATAATTTCTTGGCTAAAGAATTTTTAAAGCTGTTTAACTGTTTAACTTCCAACTTAACCCTCTCATTCTCTGCAGAGATACTGTCCCCAAACACGGCTCACCTCATGCCACTTCCCTGCTTAGATCAGTTCACATTCTGGCCACAAATTACCCTTCCAATTTCCTGTCCTGACCTTCTTGCTTCCCCACCACTGACGTACGTGACTTTGTTCATTCCTCACGACCTCACTCAAAAGCCACCTCTCCAGTGGAGGCTTTTCCAAAATCTCTCACGGTTTCTTCTGAACATGCATGGCTTGGGGATATGATCAAAATGCAATGATTTTATCCCCATTTCCTGCCTCAGCTGGACTCCATGACCTCACCAGCCACTCTAA
The DNA here is from genome assembly GCF_003031525.2 of Neophocaena asiaeorientalis asiaeorientalis. NCBI lineage: Eukaryota > Metazoa > Chordata > Mammalia > Artiodactyla > Phocoenidae > Neophocaena > Neophocaena asiaeorientalis. Next base: position 1,006,134 of record NW_020175700.1, on the reverse strand, counting down.
AGCAATAGAAGGTCCTGCAGTGTTGACAGCAAACAGAGTTTCCATCCAGGACTGAAGACGCTCGGTCTTGAGTAATAGTCAATGCTCTGAATCTGATTGAAGTTAAAACCTCTCTTCTGGGCACCAGGGCCAGCTGCCTGCCTCCCGGCAGGGGTGGGGGGCAGTGTACAGGGGTACCTCGCTTGCCCTCCCTGCTGCTCTGCCCCCGGCTTGCTGGTTCTGCTAGAGCATGGAGAGAGAGTGGGAAGGAGCTAAGAACAGCTTTACCTGATGCTTTGGTCAGTGCGAGCTGCATAACCTGCAGACTGGGGGGCTTAAGCATTAGAAATTGGTTTCCTCACAGTTCTGGAGGCTGCAAGTCCAAGATCAAGGTGCCATCAGGGTCTGTTTCTGCTGAGAGCTCTCTCCCTGACTTGCAGACAGCTGCCTTCTCACTGCGTTCTCACATGGCAGAGGGAGGAAGCTAGCCCTCTGGTGTCCCTTCTTATAAGGGCATTAATCTGACCATGAGGGCTCCACCCTCATGACCTCATCTAAACCTAATTATCTCCCAAAGGTCCCTTTTCCAAATACCATCACATTGGGGGTAGGGCTTTCACATGTGGATTTGGGTGGGCATGATTCAGTCCATAGCATTTGACTCATACCACTGGGAGATGTTAGCAGCTCTCTGAATCTAGCCTACCTTCAAAGCTGCCTCTCCTTCATCATGCAGATGTGGGTCTTTCAGAGGCTATGGCCCTTGTGAAGAGGTGGTACTCACCTCCAGCTCTTGTCCCTCCTCAGGCCCAGTTTCTCCACCTGTCTCCCTGCACAGACCTCTTTGTGGTATGATCCCTTTAATAATGTTCCCAGGACAAGCTCCCACCTGTGGATTCCGATCTGTGTCCTTGACTCACCTGTGGAGGGAAGACCCTCTACCTCAGCTCCAGCCTCTCTCTTTCTGATCCTTTAGGCATGGGCCAGACTCAGCCCCCTGCATCCCCCACTCCAGGGCTGTTGCCTAGCTCGCCAATAATCTGCTTGAAGCCCCCCTTTCAGAGAGCCATGCCAGCTGAAGCCTCAGGTGAGGTCAACACCTGGAGTCCTGTCCCATTTCTCAGGGACCACATGGTGGCCCCCAGCTCCGGCCGTGCCGGCTGCATGTGACCTTGCTCATGTCCACGTTTACGTACTCCTCCTCTGCAAGCCTGATTCCGCGGGGTTTTACTGCTGCTGCCTGGACCACATCTACCTGCTCTGTCTTGTGGTACAGCTTCCTAAGAAAGACTACCACTGGTTTCTGCCAGACCTCAGAAGGGTTAAGTTCATACCTGGGATCTGGATTTCGCCCTGTTGAACCCAGCTGTGGCCGGGGCCAGAAGACCACCAGCCCAAACATGGCCACTGAAGCCACAGGCGGGACGAGACCTGGGCAGGCCCTCTGGAACATGCTTCCTGCAGCCTGGGGCTGGATGGTATTTTTCTTCACAGTCCCTGGCATCCAGCCCATCACTTTGCATGGGATAGGTACTTAGTTTACCGGTGAGAAGAGTGCACATCTCTGTTGAGGAAGGCACTGTGCTTGCTTGCTTTCCTAACCCCCACAGCACCTTGCAGCATGTTTTATACGACAGAAGTGCTTAATAAATATTTCTGACGGATTCACTGGGAAAAAGGTGGTCCAGGCATGCCTTCTGGAAACGTCCAGTAAGCCCCATTATTCCTTTTTGCAGTCGATTGTCGTGGAATGGGCCTTTTGGCATTAATCCCAGAAGGGCAGTAAACAAAGATGGCTGTATAATTTTATTGTCTCTCATCCTCCATCAGAGCTGGCTTCTTTGCTTCCATCCACAGCTCTGCCTCATTGCATCTGGGTTCACCCTTAGTACAGCTGTTGGATCACGCTAATAGCCCCTGGATCTTCATTTTAAACCATGTTTGTTTCCAGAATAATTGAATTCAGTGGGGATACAAAGGGTGTAGAACACTTTATAACACTCACTGCGAAAAAGGGGAAATCAAGAATTTGCTTGATGGCATTTAGTTCAGGGAACACAATTTATCAGAGCTGTCTTTATCTACTTAGGTTTTAGTGATTCGGTGCTGGGGGAAAATAGCCTCAGACATAAAATTCGAAGAGCACTTCTGGCAAAGCCTGTCCTTTTAATTCAGATGTTAAATATTTTCTGGAGGGTCAAGCGCCCAAGGCCCAGTATGTTTTGTCCTTTGAGTGAAACTACCTAAAATAAAAAAGAGATAATCAGTAGCCCCAACCTGGGATACACTTCAACATCGAAGGGGCAGAGGTCCGAATTTCACAGGAAACTAATGTTCCAGCTCTGGGGCTCTGAGAAAAGAGTTTGAAATGTGGATAATTTCATTATGTAAAAGGCAGCTCAGGAAAATTCTTGTTCCTGGAAAATAGATGCTTTATTTAAGGTCGATGAAGTTGGAACTCTTTACCTGTCTGCAATTTCCCCAACCTAGATGAGTGGACATTCCCGCCAAGGAACCACGCAGAGCGATTTTCCCAAGGGGGCCCTGCCGTGTTTCCAAGTGTTCTGGGCTAAGCACCAGGAATGGGCAGGCATCGGTTGGCTCCCAGGTCTCGGGGAGCAAATCTGTAGGTTTCTGGAGAGAATTCTGGCCTCTGGGGGCTCCAGTTCGCATTGTGAGGTTTGTATGCAGAAGGTTCTTTATTCTCCCTGACACCTCTTGCCAGTAGAATTGACTCTGTGGTCCCTTGTGCTAAGATCCCCAAGGGGTGGTTTTCCAGGAAGTTCTTCCCACCAAAGTATGCCTTTGACACAGAGAGGAATCTTCTGACACCAATGAGCTAATTACTAACCCAAATACTACATTTAACGCTTACGTAGGAAAGATTTAGGGAATTATACTTCTGTGTTCAACTTTCCTTATGGACTAGCTATAGTGTCCAGAGGTAACTGGAAAGAATTCTATAAAACAGAACTCTTTATTAACGCAAATTAAATATAAACATTAACCAGTTTTAGTGTAAACATTGTCTTAAACTATGCAATTAGAATAAGATTTGATAATTAGCTCCTTTATTTACTAGCTGCACTCATGGAATACATTAGGAAGGAATAGGTAAACTGAAGTTGAAACATAACTTATAAGCAAAACAAAACAGAGCCGCACACACAAACTTACGTTTCAAAATAGGAAGTGACAAGGTTTTAAAACAATTTTGGAATGATCCTCCAATCGCCAGGACCCTGAATTTGTGGTGTTGCATACTAAGACACTGAACATTTCAATTATAGAGAAATAACTCTAATTTATAATACAGATTAGGTTCAAGGACTTGGTACCTAAGAATCTCACAGCATGAGGTCAAGTCTGCCCGGGGCTTTTGCAGGGAAAAAATAGTTTCCATAACGGCTGTCTCTTGAAATTCCTTTTATTATTCACTTAAAGTGTATATATCTCTGCAAAAATATTAACCCTAGCATGACCACGTAGTTCACTCTCCTAGCCTGGCCACTTTTAGTGTGAAAGGGGAAGCTATTAGTAATTAAGTGGGGACATCAGACATTAACCAGGACTGTCAGAAGCGGTTTCTCAGGAAACTAGACACCAGTGTAATCATGGCCTCTTCTTTCTTTGTCTCTACGTTTACCATCCTGATATTTGCTTCAGGTTCTCCACCAGGATATTCCTATGGGTCTAAAATGTGTAAAGCAGTAGTGCTGCGTCCCCCCGAAGCAGCGCTTGGAAGGCAGAAGAGCTCAATAGTTAAGGAGACACATCTTGGCATCACCCCTTATTAACTCTGTGACCTAAAGTGACTTATTTCACCTCGTGTGCCTCAATTTTCCTCATCTGTAAAATAGGGATTGTTATGAAGGTTAAAGAACCTAAAACAACATTTATTAGTGCTTCATAGTATATAGTGAGCACTCAATCACTGTAGCTATTATGGTATTATTAAAAGCTTTAAAATGATGGATTTGATCATCTTCAAAAACAACAAAAACTAGGAGTCTGACTTCCCCAAAGATTGAGCTTTGCAAGGGCTAGATAAGGTTGGAAGGAAATACATTGAAAAGGTTTTGTCATACTTTATTAAATATTAAACTGGTTTTTCTCTAGGAAGAAGCACTTTGGAAGGCGAGTCTAGGAAAGGCCTTTGGCTTCCTGAATTTTCTCAGATCTGGGCAGGCCTGGGTCTGCCCTTTCCTTGGTGACAACCACCAAGGATACCTTGGTTTGCGAGCTCCTGTACGGTTGATGAAGCCCATTCGCCTGCATTCCTTGTATCCTTACTTAAGCCATGTGAGGAAATGACATGGGCCCATTTTCCAGATGAGGATATTGAGGTTCACTTGGTAAACAGAGGAAGTCCCAGGGAGAGATAGGACTGGTGCCAGACCTTATGACACGAAGTTGGGTTTCTTTTTGTTGCATTGCCCACCTGCCTTCTTTGAGGCTTAGCACGCAGGATGGCCACAAGTACACGCACCGTCACAGAGGCTAAACTCGGGAATGCGGAATGACGTGGGGTCCAGGGACACACATCACCAGCAGTGTCACCTTCGGGTTCTCCTCCAGGCAGCCAACAAGGCCCCCATCCAATAGATGCTCAGCTGAGGCTTTTTATTGAAAAAAATTTTATTCCTAGATACTCTGGGTTGTTTGAATGTAACAGATCAGGATGATACATAATCACAGTGATTTCCAAAGTGTGTGGGGTGATTTCTTTTTGAAAGAGGAAGAAGAGCGGCTCTGTTTCATCAGGATTTCCACAGCAGTACCCCCGCCCCAATTCCATACAGATGTTGGATACACATATGGTATCGCATATTAATGCAAAAGACACACAACACTTCAGCTGGCTTATCTGGTAACCGATATGGTGTGTGTGTATGTGTGTGTGTGTGCATGCCCACTGAGGGGGATGATTAAGGATCACGTAAGGACCTCCAGATGTCTGTTTGGGTGTGAAAGGCCACACTAGCTCACACTTATGTCAATGCAGTGCCGTGATGCTCTCTCTGTGGTGTGCATTTTGCTGTCCAACATCCTTATTTCTCAGCCACTTGGTTTCAGACTTGGAAAAGCTGCATTTGATGTTGAAAGCTAAGTTCACACCAGACGGGGTATTTAAAAACCCAGAATCTGATGCCTGAGGTGTGAAAAAAACATTTTTCATCCTTTATGTGCATACCAAAAGCTGGGAAAGTTTTTCTTAACTTACCAGGGAACCTAAAGCATTGACAGAAAATGTCAGTGTTGTGAGGGTAACTTCTCTGTTGTTCCAAGAAGAATTTAGGAACGATCCCTGATATTTCAGCCATAAAACTGTTTCAAATAAATATTGGTTTGGTAGAAAAAAGATCCAAATGTTCAGTGACAGGGGTAATCTTTTGAGAAAAGTTTACTCAAATTTGATAAATTAAAATAGATTTATCTGACTTAAAAAATTATGTGATTACACACAGTTTTTGAAGCTTACAAAACAAAACAAAAATATACAAGAAGCAGGTGAGGAAATCAGGGCTAAAGGAAGTAAGGTCAGCACAATTAGAAAGATGGAGGGCACGTTATTTCGCTGTAATGATTACTACACTCTGTAGCTCATTAGAGCCTTCTGCAGGGCTGGCCACGACTTTCTGAAAGCGGTACCTGGATTGGAGGCTCTTCCTTCCCAGTTCTTCCTCCTTCCTTCCCATCTTCTCTCCCAGCTGTCAGACCTGCATCGCAAACTGAAGGCTCCCATCCTGCTCCTGAGATCCCTGCTCCCTTTACAAATCTCTTGACATGTGTGCTCATTAATCACCTGCCTGTGATTCCCAATTTCTCACCAGCTCTCAGGTGTGGCTGCTGGTCCCTGGACCACACACTGAGTACCGTGAGCCCTTGTTTGCCACCTGGGTGGTACTTTGTATCACAAGTTTTACTTTATGTGTATATTCCCTGCTAGAGTGTAGCCGTCAAGGAGAAAAGGAACTCTGTCTGGTTAATTTTTGTTCCCCTCCATGTGTCCTTCATATCATAGTGCTTTCCCCAGATACAACTCTCAGCTGAATGGTAACAGTTTATCGGAGGAAGTTGGAGGAAGACTCCCTCACTCAAAGTATCTCATGGGAAATACATTCTGTGTTTACAAAAGTTAAACCTGGTCCCGTAATGGGCTTCAACTCTAAAGATGATTTTTTAAAAATTAGGGTAGCTCAGAATATAAATGATGGAAACTAAGAATTCTAAATCCTAGCGTCCCAACTGAGTGGGGGGAATTATCCACAGTATCAGCTGAAGCCTTGTTTCAAGGCTGCGGTACAGCAGAGATGGGGAACCTCATAGGCATCTTCCCCAGTTCTCAGACCTCTAGGGTCCAGCCACCACCCAACACTAGACAGTGGTAAGAGAGGGGTGCCATGTGCATCCGTGGCTTCCTTGCTCTCTTTTGTTCCTTTAGAACATAAGTTGGCAAACTTTTGTCTATGAAGGGCCAGATAGTAAATATTTTAGTTTTTGAGGGCCAGAAGTTCTCTGTTACAGCTTCTCAACTCTGCCATTCTAGTGAGCCAGCAGCCATAGACAATAAATGAGTGAGCGTGGCTGTGTTCCAATAAAACTATTTACAAAGCCAAGTGGTAGGCCGGTATGGCCAATGGGCCGTAGTTTGCTGACTGCTGCTCTAAAACTGTTTGTGCCAATAGGTGAGGCATATAGGGAACAGATTCTTGAAGGTCTCTTCTGAAAGGAAACCTTCCTCCTGATCTCTCATTTAATACTCACGGAGGGAGGCGGCCTTGCCCCTTTTGGTGGATGAGGACACCGAAGCTCCACAGTATCAGCCAAGTTGCCCATGGCAACAGAGCTGGTAGGAGATGCAGGTGCGATCTGAGTGCAGATCTACTAAGAATCCAGTGTTCTTTTTACACTATGATTTCCTTGGTCTTGCCTTGGAGTGTGGGCTACAGGCTCAAAATGCCCCTGTGCAGTGTAGGGTCACCCCACCTGGCTCTCCTAGAATGGAAACCTGTCCCATGCTCATACATGGCAGGAAACTGACTCAACTCTTCTGCTTACCAATAGGCCCAGTACAGATGACAGCGCGTTACCTTGAAACATGTAGAAACTGGCTGACTTTCCTACAACAGGCCTTTGTGCACAAGCCAGTGAACACCAATAGAAAAAAAAATAACCTTATTGCAAATTAAAAGAACAATCTTTAGAAAATAGCTGAAATGTAAGGTTAATTGGAGCCAGAAATGTCAAATTAATGCAGCAATGCACTGGGGAGACTGCCCTGGCCTTTGTGCACAGAATCAGTGCACACGATGAAGGGAAGCAGGGGACGATATAATAGGATTTTAGGGAGTCCCCTGTCATATTAAACAGGCTTTGCAATTAATTTCTTGCTGCAATGTTATTTTCATTGGCCTATATTTTCCTTGACCTCTCACATTTTTTAAGCTACCAATGCAGGGCAAGCGGGATTTAGGACTCAAATGGCACAAACCCACAAAACTGTCTGGACTTAAAATCAGTAGAAATGTGATAAAACTGCAGTGGGTTGGGTGGGTAGTCAGAGCACTCCTGGGGTGAGTTGGGGTTCCCAGGTCCTTCAGTGGGCAGGTGCTGACCTGGGAATGGGGTTCCTGCTCTGCTTGGTGATCGGCCCCTTTTAGTACCACCCCCAGGTCCCATCTTGCAGGAAGGTCTTGGGGTGCCCACAAGGAGGGCAATGGTCTTACAAGCCAAGGTCTTGCATTCACTGAGCACGAAACACAGGCTAAGCACCTTTTAAAAGCATTATGTTATTTAATCTTCCTAAAACCCCATGAGATATGTTCTGTAATTATTGCCATTTTCAGATGGGGAAATGGAGGCACAGAATAGCTAAGGGCCTGGCGGAGGCCACATATGTGGTAAATATCCCAGGCTGGGATCTGAACCCAGGTCTTCCTGATTCCAGGGGCTGTGTGTTTAACCGCTCTTTCATACTTTGTCCTCCTCAGGATGACACCAAAGTTTATCCAGAATGTGCAGGCTACATGATCATAATCAGTTTTATTTGCATTTTTATCGTTTTAAATTTTGAATCATGGTAAAAATACACATAACGTAAAATTTACCATCTTGACCATTTTTAGGTGTACAGTTCAGTAGCGCTAAGTTATTGCTGTTGTTATAAACCAACCTCCAGAGCTCTTTTCATTTTGCAAAACGGAAACCCTGAAGACATTAAACCATAACTCCTCATTCCTCCACCTGCCCCCAAACCTTGGCAACCACCTTTCTACTTTCCGTCTCTATGAATTGGACAACTCTCGGTATCTCATGTAAGTGGAATCATACAGTATTTGTCCTTTTGTGACTGGCTTATTTCACTTAGCACGATGTCCTCAAGGTTCATCCATGTTGTAACAGGCATCAGAATTTCCTTCCTTTTTAAGGCTGAATAACATTTCATTGTATGGATGGACGACCTTTTGTTTAACTATTCATCCATCAATGGGCATTCCGATGGCTTTCACCTTTTATCTATTGTGAACTATGCAACTGTGAATGCAAAATGGCTGAGTGATAAAAAGATGAGAGACATTCTAGCATTGAGATTCATCTTTGCAAGACACAGAAGCATTTAAACAAAATGCTTTGTAAGTTGGCTGCTTTGGGCTCCCTGAAAAAGAATACATGTATCTGAAAATTCTTTGGATGGACTTGGGGTAGGGAATTTGAAGGGCTTGTATATTTTAAAACTAGAAGCATGGCATGTGGGCATCATGGCTAACATGGGCCATCGCTTTCTTGGAAACTGTTGGTCTTGGAATTGCTGGAATGCCTGTGTCTTCACTCTGGAATAGTTCATGAAAGTGAGCGCTGCCTCCCTGCAGATCACACTCGTTAAAGCATTCATCCTATGTCAGGCTGATTTGGAATAAAATGTCATATTAATTTAGAAATGTGTCCCAGGAGACATGTGTGGCTTTTGAGGGACCACTCTCAACAGCATGCTCGAGGACCCCAGAGAAAGCTCCCTGCCCTGTAAATGAGCCTCTCAGAAGAGCAGGGGCCCTGACCAAAGCTGGGTTCCTTCATTCTGGAAAGAAGAAATGAAGGAAATGAGCATTTGGCTTTGTCTATTTCAATCCTCACCACTACCTTCTAAGATAGCTATTGTTTTGTCCACTTTCCCATGGAGGAAACTGAGGATCAGAAGGGTCAGCTCACTGAGGGTCAGACGCTAGTAAACAAAACAGCCAGACGTGGTCCCACATTCTGAGCCCGAGTCCAGCTCTTGTTCCTGCGTGCTATGCTGGATTTCCTGTCATGTGGGTTCTTCAGGATAAGTGCTAAAGTCAGAGAAAATTCCAGTTTCCTTACACATTTCCATAGAAGTATCTTCCACAGATATGTCTTCCACATTCGTGTGTGTGTTTATATATACATTAACACTTACTATTTAATATATATGATGATGGAAGTTGATCTTCCATATGCTAATTAGTTTTTTGAATATGTGCAATTGTTTAAAATCCACCCAAACCGAAGAATGAGTTTGAGTGTGTTTAGCCAACTCAGTGATTCATGATCTTTTAGGAGACATGACATGTGACTTAGAGATACGCATATACAGCTGGCATATCTCCAGCCCTTTGGACTCCACTGAGAATTTAGAATTCTGAGGTATCTTTTAAACTTTCTCACCTTCCCCCTACAATGAGAGCAACTGTTTGTATTCCTAGCATGCTGCAAAGGTGGCAGGATTTTAGAAGGTGGGGAGGATTTCCTTGTCATCTGGGCAAATCCTTAATTGTCCCTGCTAACCAGGTGGCCAGCTGATGAACCACTATATTTCAATGGTATAAGAGGCAATTTATAGTTAAATATTTGCACGTGTATCTAATTGCCTATGCGAAATTGTTCCTGCCAAATAGAAGTCTGGTTGAGCCTTCAAAATAACTTGGCATCCAACACGCATTAATATTTTAAACCATTGCTAACACTTGGTGCTGCAGATCCAATTTTACTAATGTGTGCGTGTTTTTTTAAACACCTCCCACTGCAGTGTGTAATTTTTGAATCTCTATAGCATGCTTAGAATACCATTGTAAGGTCCCAAGAACCAAGAATTCTGATGGTGTATCCACAGTGATCAAATAACCAGTAGAAAAAAACCCCCAAATTCAGTTAATCAATTTTTTCCCCCCCCCCAAATGATGCCAAAAAACCGAGTTAACTTTCTGTTACTGCCTCGGAGCACGGGGAGAGTCCGTCACTCAGTGCAACGTCGGGTCGAAGAGGACACAGCAGCTGCGATTCACGCTTTAACCCATGAATGAAGTCCTTCATGGAGCACGTGTGTTCCTGGCTCTGGGCTGGAGCAGGGCAGCCAGCATTTGCAGCAAAGCAGCAGGTGGGGGTTTGGGAGAGGTATTTGCCCTGTCTAAGGGGGGCGGTAGTGAGCTCTGAGTCCATGGCTGAACATCCACAGAGGCATCCTGCAGGGTGTGAGGAGCCCAGATCATCCAGGCGGAAGGAGGAAGGACAGAGCCGACTTGGGGAACGCTGGCACGTTGGCTCGGCGTCTGGCAGGTGAGGGGCCCGTGGGAGGGGGTGGGGCATGAGGCTGGTGAGGACACAGGGACCTGAGATCATGGAAGAATTTGCAAGGACTGAGGACTGTGGACTTCAGCCCAAGGGATCTTCCATAGGGGCAGTGCACTAGTGCCACTGATGGCTCTGTCTCTGAGATAAGCAACTCATGGGCTGTAGCATCAACACTGTGGCAGGGGAACTTCATTTAACTCTTGAATACTCTGTGATCCATAGACCACAGGGAGTAAATCACCCCCACCCACCAACCCTGGGGTCTTACTTCTATGAAGACTGTGAGGCTAAACATTATTGGAACTTAGAATTCAAAAGCAATATTGGTGCAGCTACAGTCTCAGACACTGCAGCACCCGTTTATTTAGTTGATTTAACAAACATTCATTTCATTCAGTGGTTTCCCAACCAGACAGGATGTCCAGAGTGAGACATCTTTCTTGTCAGAACCACGGTGACGGTACTCCTGGCACGGCATCTACTGGCTAGAGGCCAGGGGTGCTGCTAAACAGCCTACGGTGCACAGGACAGCCCACAGCAGAGAATTATCTGGCCCCAGATGTCTACAGTGCTGAGGCTGAGAAACCCTGATTTAGTACCTACCAGCTCTGGACATTGTGCCAATCACTGGAAATATTGACATAAATTAGAATTGCTCAGTGGCCTTGAGGAACTTGTGAGCTACAGCAAGGGCAGACTTAGAGACACATAGCTGGGGGCCAAGGAAGGGCTGTGAGCTGTGTGTTTCCAGAAACAAGGAGCACCTATGCCAAAGTCCATGTACGGACCAAGATGTTTGCTCTGCCCTTTCTCATGTGAAAAAACAAGCCATTTCCTTCCTTCACTGCTGGGCCAGCTCTTTTCTTGGCCTACATGAGAAGTAAGTGAGACTAGCGCAGGGAAGTTGGAATGGAAAAAACAGTTGAGGGAAAACAGCTAAGGAAAGATAGACTGAATTTAGAATGCCTAGCTGTCCTTTAAATTTTATTTCTACATTGTATTTTATTTGTAGAGGCAGGCAAGGGCCTTATTGAGTTGCTGGCAACCCATGAGTTCTAGGTTCAGAGCTGACACATAAGAGATGCTTAATAAACATTTGTTGACTTGATTTAGAACCTGGTCTTGCGTGAAATCTCTTACACTCTTTACTTGGTGCGCTTTCAGGGGCAATGTTTTTATGGTGTCCAAGGTTCCCAAGTGATTGGGAGCACATCCTAAAGGGAGCAACGCCATGAAGAAGCAGCCTCCGCGGATGCTCCCGGCAAGGCCATTAGCTCCCACTCTGCCTGCTTTCTCAGTCAGGCTAGTTACCAAAGTCCCTGTTTCCTGCTGACCTTCTCCTGCTGGGGAGGGTGGGCTGCAGCTGCACCACCAGCCAGGACCCCGACAGCTTCCCAGATGTCTGTGCTCCAGGGGCGACGGTCCCTCCTCAGCCCCAATGCCCCACTGCAAGGGCTCCTGCAAACTCAGGCCTGCAGTGACCCTTTCGGAGACCCCCTTTGGTTTCAGAGTCATTTGCAGCCACTCTGGGTCACAGCAGCAGGTAGAGTGACAGGATGGGAGAACCACAGATGGACCCGAGGCCCACACTTAGGCAAAAGAGTGACATGAATGGAGAAGAAAATGTAAAAATTCCTCTGTGCTGGAGAAAGATTACGCCGGCTTACCCACTGGGTTCCCGCTGAGCACAGTTGTAACTGGAATGTATTCTTTGCCAGGTTTATTGGGTCCTGGAGCGACTTGTTACTGAACTGGTCAATTAATCTATCTTTTTGTTTTTTAATGAGTTAGGGGATTTCCTTCAGCAGAAAATCACCAGGAAGCATGACCAAATGCCCAGAGCTCAGGGAAAGGCTGGTCTTTCCTTCTAGAAAACCCTATTCAACAATTAAACAAGGAAATGGACGCCTCTCGCTACAGGTGGCAAATTGGGCTGATCTGGAAGCCAAAGAGGAAGGGTTTACTCTGCACAGAGGTGAGTACAGGGAGATCACCATGAAACTGATTACTCAAGGGCAGCAGTTGAGGATTCGGAAATAAATCTGTGAGTCTCCCTGCTGAGAGGCAAATGATTTCTATTTAAAAACCTGCTTGTTCCATGCCGTAACTCCCAGTGTAGCAATAATTAATGATATCAGAAGGTTAAGAAAGACCTGCTGCTGGAATCCCTCTGCTCCAACTATGAAATTGGATTAAAGTGAAGATAAACTTAGACACTAAATCTGTTGAGGAAGTCAGTAATTATGTGGAAATGCACACATTTTGTGCTATTTGAGGGAGTCAGGTGGCTGATGAGTCAATAGTCTTGTCCCGAGCATTTGGGCCTTGGTGGAGATGAACCGTCAGAGGAAGCTGAACAGGGCATTGTACCCACTTTAGTCCCAACTCTAGATTTAATTTCTTTTCCCAAAGTGAAGTTCTGTGGGCCTTTTGGATACAACCTGCGGTCAATACTACTGGCTGCTTACCTATTTCCCTTCTTCTTTACTAGCAAATTTTTTTTTCAGGTGGACAGTGTACAGACCAAAGAAGGGAATTGCCAGGCAGTCTGGCAGTTGGGGGTGGCTGTGTGCATGCTTCCGGCTAAAGAAACTCAAGAGGAAATATACTGAACACAACACTGTAAATCAACTATACTCCAATAAAAATTAGAAAAAAAGAGGAAATATACTGGATGGGGCTTCTGGGAAAGTTGTTTTTCTTGATAAAAAGGGACAAAATCAGTTAGTTGACTGGCATGTGCCTTTCGCCCTCCTCTTCTGCTCTTTTTCCTGTCTGGAATAGCAATGGAAGGGCTGGAAGTTGGTAGCCATTTTGTCACCATAGGGATGAAGTTTCTGTCCTAAGGGTGGTGGAACTAGAAGGAGCCTGGCTTCTTTGTGATTTCCTTGGGCAAATGGGAAGGAGAAGGCCCTGCCATCAGGCATCTTAACTGATCAAGCCCCAAGTCATGAATTTTTGATTTAGAATAAAATCATTTTGCTGATTTCAGGCATAGAGCCAAAAGAAATCCAATCATGGGCAGCATGGTGATGCCATTTGGGATGACTCAGTGTGAATCTTCCCTGAGAGGAAGAGCTGGGCCCGCAGGGGTGCATTCTCTGGGCACAGGAAGAATGGAGGAGGTGCTGATGGCTTCCTCTGGTGTGTGGCTGAGGGATGTGGCTCTTTTTGTGTGGCTGAGGGATGTGGCTCTTTTTGTCCCCTCTGGGTCTCTCCAGTCACCCTTGGTGTATCACAGCTGCCTCCAGGGCCCTGATCAGTCCCCTTCACTCTGGATTCTGAGTTGAACAGGAGGTATTGTTGTATCAATGCTTTTAGGACTAATAGAAAAAAGAACCTCAATCCTTCTCCCAGTCATATCCAAAGGTCACTGTCTAGACAGAGAGGACCGGATTTCTGCATGGCCGATTCTCTTGTTCCTAGGATGCTGCTGTTTGGATGCAGGCAAAGCTGAGCCAGAGGATGTTGCCCACCTTCCAGGCATCTCTGTGAAAGATCCACTGTAGTTGCTTATTATCTGGGGTTGGGTTTCCTTCTCAGGGTGCCATCCCTCTGCCTTGACTCTCTTTGTGATGGGCTGGCTCTGTGGGGGGACTGGGGGGCAGCGGTGTGTGCCGACCAGGCCCTCCTGGATTTGGGCAGGGAACAGCTCTCAGGCCGGTGCTTGCTGAAAACTGTTCTTCCCCCGGCAGGAACCTTCAGCTCCCTGACACTTGCTGGATGACATCAAAGTCCTTTCCTGGCTGAAGGGTCCAGTATTCGGTCTTTCATCATTTAAAGCCTGCATTTCCATGCATCGCTTTAATCGGTCCTCCTAACAACTTGAGCTAGTTATTTTTAGCCTTAAGTCACATACAGGGAAACTGAGGTTGCAAGAGGTTTGACATCTGGGTCTCAAAGTTACTCCTTTTAGGCAGAGCTGGGCCTGAATTCCGTGGAACCTTTTTCCTTCTCCCATCTCTGCCTCCACACTGGCTCCCTGCCCTCCCCACCCCCACCCTGCACACATTCCTGTGCTGCAACCCCAGGAATCACAGGGACTGTTGCCTGAGCTGCTTGCATTCACACATCTAGTTTTCTACTCCTTCCTGGACACACAACTAAACTGTGCTTTCCCAGGCCTCCCTTGTATTGGATGGCACAGCGAGTTCAGTCCAAGGATGTGGGCAGAAATGATTCCTGCTACTTTCAGTTCTGGCCTATAAAAATTCCTGTGTGATGAGGACCCAGACTGTGGAGGATCTAAAGTCTTAGAGGGACTTTAAGAAGTCCCATTATCAATGGCAGAGCCACAGAGTAAAAGGTATCCAAGACGTGTCTTAGAATGGAGCCGCCTAACTTACACTGGTCTGTCACACCAGTGAGGCCTGTTTGTTACATCAGCTAGTGTTACTAACCTTGACCAATACAGGCGGCTGGTGTTGCTGACACACAAATGTTTGTATTGGATCTTGTAAGTCATGACTGGTTAGTGGGAAGAAACCACATCCCCGATATTCTGAGATGGGTATAAGTTTTTTGTGGAGACATTCTCTTACAATCTGAGATTCCTGTGACCACATGTCTCTGAAGATGGCTGACATGTGTAATGTTTTTAGGGATGGAGCCACTGAGGTGTGAATATAACCTGCAGCCCCCAGTTATCAATTCTGCCTGTCTTTAGGCTCTCAGAATTTTCCCTTAATGATAACTTAGTCCCCAAACTGAATTCCTCCTTGGGTTTTTCTGTAAACATAAAAGTGATTTTTTTGCAATCACTTCCTGAACTTAGCTTACAGAGAATTCTCAAGTCGTGGAAGTAGCTCTAGACGTCTTCATCACCTTCTGTCACACTCCCCATCACACACACACACATACACAAACACACACACTCACACTCACAGAATTTAAAGTCATATTGAGTTTTGATTCCCAATAGCGGTGTGTTTGAGACTGTGTTTATATATACGAGTGCAGTGCAAGTTACTTCACTTCTGAAATTCAGTTTCTTCATGGGGAAAATGGAGATAAAGATACCCATGTCTCTGGGTTGTTGTGAGAGCAGAATGTGATCATGTAGGTAAAGCATGGGCACTGAGCTTCCTGGGCTCCACCACCTGGGGATCTGATGCTTATTAACTGCACAGACTTGTCTCCAGGGTTGAATCACAGGGTGGGGCAAATCCAAAGATTCTTCAGTTGTTAAATAGCAGTTTGATAGTAGGTGTGCAATGAGAAGATATCTAATCTGAGAGGAAGTGCAGCTACTGATTTGCTTCAAACAGTCTATTTTTAAAAAGAGGTTTTGAATGCTTTGAAAAGAATTACATTTTCTCAGGGTTCCAGGACTTTTTTTCCATTATTGTGTTTCACCCTTTATCCTCTGTTTCAGTTAAAATCGACTTCCTATCATTCCCCTCAAGGCAGGTTAGTATATACTACGGGGCTTGTTTTAAGTGAAAAGTCTCGTAAATTTGAACACATTTATTATTTACGGTAGTAGAAGAAGGCTTCCCTTCTCACGCTCTCAGCAGCAGCCTGCTGACACTTGAGATCAGAAGCTGAATTTAGAATGTACGTTCCTCTCGGTGAATGCAGCAACTACACTTGCTGTCCTTTTGGGATGCCTTCCACTTGGAGTGCTGCTTTATGGTACCTGGTACTTCCTTTTCATTACCATTTTAACTTTGCTTCTTCTAACGTCAGTCGAAGTGGCCAGAGTTGGCAGCTCTTACATTATGTATCCAAAGAAATATTTTGGGGACCTATTAATTTTCAACCACTTCAGTTGGCAAGCGAAGGCCTGGAAACAAATGAGCTTGACAAGCAGCCCAGGCTGTCAAACCCGGCTGCTGTTCATTAGCGAGGACCCACCTTTTGTGCTTTGATGTGGTTCTACTCTGCGGCTGGTTTCTTTATCTGAGTTCCTGGATGGCTTTGGGATCTTGGGGGTTATTACTAGACTTACTCAAGCAGGAACTGAGACACTGAGTCGTGTGTAAAGGGAGGCAGCACTGGGGGTCTCTGTTGAAGGGTCTTAATGCGTGCTTCTTGCCCATTTTTTCTATTCCTGGCACTCTAGGTTTGCATTTCAGTCCCATGAATGGGGACATATGAACTCAGAAAAATACCTTCCGCTTTACTTCAGAACAGGAAATCAATTCTGACATGTATCATGTGCATTTCTCATCTGTGAGCAGAGCCTTGGGCTTCTCGGCTGCTCGGTTGTTCTTTTCTAATCTGCTCTTCCCTCCCAGCCACCCTCTTGTTCTCTGCCTTGGGGATCCCACTGTCCAGGAGAAAAGTGGGGGACGTTTCTGTCTCTCCCCCTCCTCCTTTTATTTTCTTCTAGAAAATAACACATTTTCTTATTACAAAAGTATTGCGTGTTTTCTGTACAAACGGCACAAAATGCCCCTGGAGAAGATGCTCTAACTGAGTTTAAATTGGGATTGAGATATGGCAGAGCCTGATCAACAAGTGAGATGATGTACATCCCTCCCCGCTGCCCCTGCCTGTCTATCTGTGTGAATTTACTATTCATTTTCTTTTTGCAGAGGTACAAAGTAGGAGGCTTGCTAAGGGAGAAGAGGTACCTTAAGCCAGAGCATTTGAATCATAAGGACTGCCAAAATGCACCTGGCCTTCCTCCATACAATCTTTAAGAATTGCATTTACCTTCCTAGAGCATCTTCTAAATCAGCCTTTTGTGAAGGATTATCCGAGGGCCCTTGGAAATTCCCAAGACTCTCAGAGATTCTGCAAGATCCTCCTTTTTCCAATTATATATCTGTGTGAGGCTGGGTTTTCTTCACATACTTCAACCAAACAACATGTAGCAACAGACTAAATACAGAAGCAGACCCAATGATACAGCTGTCTTCTATGAAACTAGATTTTAAAGAGATTTACAAAATATAAAACGATGCCCCTCTTCTCACTATTTTTTTTGGAAATATAGTTTTTCTTTCAAAAATATAAATATATTTTTATATTAACATGTAATGGGTTTTATTATGGTTATTTTAAAATGAACTAATAAATATTTAAACATTTCTTTGTTTGAATTTTTAATATAGTAAATATTGATAGATAAAACCTACATAAACAAAATTGCTTTGGGGTCCTCAATAAGTTTTAAATGTGTAAAGGAGTTTTGAGAATAACTATCCTAGTGGTCTCTTCCAGTGCACTGATGTATATTTTTGTGCCTTAAAAATCAGTTGTTTTTAGGACACATCCTAAATGTCCATTAACTATAATGGATAATAAATGATGATCTATTCATACAATGGAATACTATACAGCAACAAACATGAATAAATTATAGCTACACACAATTACATGTTGAGTGAAAGAATTCAGGCGTAAGAGCATACATATTGTAGGTTTAAAAACTGGTAAAAAATAAACTATAGTGTTTAGGAATGCCTACACAGGTGGTAAAAATATAAAGGAAGCATAGAGGTGATACTGAAGACTCAAATAAAATCAGAAATGAAAGAGAAGTTACAACTGATACCACAGAAATACAAAGAATCATAAGAGCTTACTATGAACCACTATATGCTAACAATTTGGACAACCTAGAAGAAATGGATAAATTCCTAGAAATATACAGTCTTCCAAAACTGAATCATGAAGAAATAGAAAATCTAAATAGACTGATTACTAGTAAAGAGATCAAAACAGTCATAAAAATATCTCCTGACAAACAAGAGCCCAGAACAAGACAGCTTCATGACAAATTCTACAAAACATTCAAAGAATATTTAATACCTATCCTTCTTAAATGCTTCCAAAAAATTGAACAGGAGGAAAACCTTCCAAACACATTTTATGAAGCCAGCATTACCCTGATACTAAAACCAGGACACCACACACACACACACACACACACACACACACACACACCAAAAATAATCATAAAAATATATTGAAGCCAGCATTACCCTGATACTAAAACCAGGACACCACACACACACACACACACACACACACACACACACACACAAAAGAAAATTATAAGCCTATATTCTTGATGAACATAGGTGCAAAAATCATCAACAAAATGTTAGCAAACCTAGTCCAACAATATATTAAAAGGGTCATACACCATGATCAAGTGGGATTTACTCCAGGGATGCAAGGATGGTTCAACATCCACAAATCAATTGATGTGATACATCACATTAACAAAATGAAGAATAAAAATCATATGATCATCACAATAGATGCATAAAAAGCATTTGACAAAATTCCACATTTATTTATGATAAAAACTCTCAACAAAGTGGGTATAGAGGGAATGTACCTCAACATAATAAAGTTTGCGTATGACAAACCCACCAGTAACATCATACTCAATGGTGAAAAGCTGAAAGCTTTTCCTGTAAGATCTGGAATGTAAGATCTGGAACAAGACAAGGATGCCCATTCTTGCCACTGTTATTCAACTTAGTACTGGAAGTTCTAACCACAGCAATTAGGCAAGAAAAAGAAGTAAAATACATCCAGGTCAGAAAGGAGGAAGTGAAACTGTCACTATTTGCAGATGACATGATACTGTATATAAAAACCCTAAAGACCCCACAAAAAACTGTTAGAACTAATAAATTAATTCAGTAAAGTGACAGGATACAAAATCAATATACAGAAAGCTGTGGCATTTCTATACACTAATAATGAAATATCAGAAAGAGAAATCAAGAAAACAATCTCATTTACAATTACATTAAAAATAATGAAAGTCCTAGGAATAATTTTTTTTTTTGGCCATGCCACACAGATTAATCAGGGATCTTAGTTCCCTGACCAGGGATTGAACCTGCAGCCTCGGCAGTGAAAGCACAGAGTCCCAGCCACTGAACCACCGGGGAATTCCCTCCTAGGCATAAGTTTAACCAAGGAGGTGAAAGAACTATACACTGAGACTGTAAGACTCTGATGAAAGAAACTGAAGAAGACACAAGTAAATGAAGAGATTTTCCCTGCTCATGGATTGGAAGAATTACTATTGTTAAAATATCCATACTAACCAAAATAATCTACAGATACAATTCAATCTCTATCAGGATTCCAATGGCATATTTCACAGAACTAGAACAAGTACTTCTAAAATTTTTATGGAACCACAGAAAAATCCCAAATAGCCAATATGATATTGAGAAAGAACTGGAGATAACTCATGCCCTGATTTCAAACTATACTACAAATCTATAGTAATCAAAGCAGTATAGCAACTGGTGCAAAAACAGACACACAGATCAATGGAACAGAAATGATTGCCCAGAAATAAATCCACACATATATGGACAATTAATTCACTACTAAGGAGCAAAGAACATATGATAGTCTCTTCAATAAATGGAGTTGGGAAAACTGGACAGCCACATACAAAAAATGAAATTAGACAACTATCTTACACCATACACAAAGATTAACTCAAAATGGATTAAAGACTTGAATGCAAGATCTGAAACCATAAAATTCCTAGAAGGAAACATGGGCAGTAACCTTATTGACATCAGTCTTTGTGGATCTGACTCCAAAGGCAAGGGTGACAAATGCAAAAGTAAACAAATGAGGCTACATCAAAGTAAAAAGTTTCGGTATAGTGAAGTAAACCGTCATCAAAACATGAAGGCAACCTACTGAGTGGGAGAAGATATTTCCAAATCACATATTCAATAGGTTTTAATATTCAAAAAATATAAAGAACTCATTAACTCAACAACAACAGCAAAACAACTTGATTGAAAAATGAGCAGAGAATCTGAATAGACATTTTTCCAAAGAAGACATACAGATGGCCAAAGGCATATGGAAAGATGTTCAGCATCACTAATTATTAGGGAAATGAAAATCATAACCACAATGAGATACCATCTCACACCTGTTAGGATAGCTATTATCAAAAAGACAACAGATAACAAGAATTGGAAAGGATATGGAGAGAAGGGAACACTCATACACTTGCTGGTGGGACTATAAATTGGTGCAGCCACTATGAAAAACAGTATGGAGATTCCTCAAAAAATTAAGAACAGAGCTGCCATATGATCCAGCTATTCCACTTCTGGGTATTTATCTGAAGAACATGAAAACACAAATTGGAAAAGATATATGCACCGCTAGGTTTATTGCAGCATTATTCACAATCGTCAAGATACGGAAACAACCTAATTGTCCTTGGATGGATGAATGAATAAAAGAAGATGTGGTATATATACACAGTGGCATGCTACTCAGCCATAAAGGAGAATGAAATCCTGTCATTTGCAACAGCATGGATGAACCTTGAAAGTATTATGCTAAGTGAAATAAGTCAGAGGAAGAAAGACAAATGCCATATGATTTTACTCATATTGGGATTGACATATATACACTATTGTTACTATGTGTAAAATAGATAATTAATGAGAACCTACTGTATAGCACAGGGAACTCTACTCAATGCTCTGTGGTGAGCGAAACGGGAAGGAAACACCCAAAAGAGGGGATATATGTATAGGTATAGCTGATTCACTTTGCTGTACAGTAGAAACTAACACAACATTGTAAAGCAACTATACTCCAATAAAAATTAACAAAACAAAGCAAAAACAAACTCATAGTGAAAGAGATCAGATTGGTGGCTACCAGAGGGGGAGTGTGTTGGAGGATGGGTGAAATATGTGAAAGGGGTAGACTTCATGGTTATGAATGGTAACTAGATGTGGTGGCAATCGATTTGCAGTGTAGACAGATGTCAAGCTATAATGCTGTGCACCCGAAACTTATATAATGAAGCAAATTTTCTCTGTTAAAATAATTGGTGTGGCTCCTGCCTCATGATTGAACCCTTGATGATACAGAAAATGGTTCCAGGAGTGACCCCAAGAGAAAGATCCTTAAAGCTGGGATTTGAGGCGTGAGTTGATATGTCCGTGGACTTGACAAAGTGCTGAGCCCTTGTTGTGGTATGTGGTTGTGTCATGAGTAATCTATGCACCCCCGTGCTGGCTCGTAGTGCAATGCTTGCTGAAGCAAAGACCATGCAGCTCAATCACAGGCTACTTTCTGTGATTGTCAGGCAGTCATGATGACCTCAAGGACTGTGAGATGGGATGGCTTTTTCTCAGGGTGCTGGGGCCCTTACAGAAAGAAAATCAACACGTTCAGGTCTTTAAACTCGAAGTTCGAGTCTTACGCAGAAACAGAGAGCCTCTAGAGGGACCCCCACTCTGCACCCACCCACCCCAAATCTGTTTTTCTTGTAGACCCAGGGCTGAGCTTGCTGAAAATCAGACAACATATTTAATTGTGCGGGATGCAGAATTACAACCTACAGTGAATTCAAAGCTATGACCATTCTCTCACGTGAAATTTAAGGTGTTGTTTGGGAAGGACTGGAACCCCAAGGCCAGGTATAGAGACATCTGGATGGATTCAGATGAGGCTGATACTTGTGAAACCCTGAGACACTTTGATCCTTCCTTTCCAGTGGAAGCAACTTGCCATCTGTGTCTGAGAAGACCAGGCTTTTATTGCTTGAAGCCACTGTCAGAATCGCATGTGGGAAAGTTGCCTTGCAAGGTAGACCCACCCTCCCCAACACCTAACCAACCACATCTCATGGCTCAGCATGCTCCAGAGAACAAGTGAAAAGTCTACACAGGAGGAAACAGCCTATATTTCAAAAGATTTGCAAGAGTTTGCTAATTTATATTACCAGAAACCTGGGGAATATATGTAGTCATGTATTTTAAGGGTGTTAGACAAAGAAGATTGGATACAACCCTGGAGGAGAAAGTTTTCTACACAGTTGCACTTATCAGAGATCCAGGATTTCATGTGCACCTGAAATTGGATCTAGTGGTTTATTTGGTTGGATGACTCAAGCTTGGATTGGTGTGGTGTCGCACATTTAATGATAGTGAGATGCCAGAAGTTCCTTGGCATAATATAGAGGAAGGCACCCAAAGGAGTAGGGATGTGGGGAAGTTGAAGTGGATTTATTTTGTGAAAGTTTCACTTTCCTCTCCCCACTACAGCTCTCATGAGAGGCCTGAGTGTCTCCCCTTTGTTAAGGGTCTGAGAAATGCAGGTGTGAGGGGAACACTAGCATTCTTGAAAAGATTTTCTGATTGGTCTTCACTGTGGCCCATGTGATGACAGGAGATGCTGTGACTCAGGTGCACTCTGTGGCTCCAGTGGAGATGATGGGATCCCGGTGCAGCAGAGATCAAATGCTGCTCTTAACACCAGAGACAAGGGGGGCTGTGCAGGAACAGATAGCTGTCCCCACAGGGACTTTGGCAGTGGCTAATGAGTCTGAAAGCAGCTCTTTTGCCCCTTTCCTGTTTGTCCATTTCTGTTCCCCTCTATACTTAAGAGAACCTAATTATAGGAATCAGATCACTAGGCAATTTAACCTAACTCCTGACTTCTTCTCTCCTGAACGCACACCATGCCTTTTCTAACCTGTTGATCCTTTTCCTAGATAAAAAGAAGAATGAAGAATGAAGCAGTTAAAAAAAAAATGATGAATAGCACTCTAACCCCAACAGCGCCCCCTAAGCAATCCTGCAGGCAGATCACACAGGCAAGATAACATCTGGAGAGTCAGTCAGTCTGCATGCAATGGAGCTTGATGCAGAACCCAGCCTCGTGCCTCGATGATTCACTGAGATTCTTCCCTTCCCCCATTTTCCCCTTTACAAACTGTCAGAATCTTCAGAGTTGGTCTCTGGACCCAAGTCGTCCTTCTCCCCAGATTGCCGACTTTTCTGATTAAAGCACCTTTCCTTCCTACTAACACTTGCCTCTTGAAGTATTGGCTTATGAGCAGCGAGCAGCTGAACCTGGGTTTGGTAAAAATCCTGGTGTCTTCAGGAATGAAAAAGCTGGGCAGCCTACTAAAATACATCTGTATAACGGGGGAAACTTCAGGTCTTGTGGACAGAGGTGCCGCAGTGGAGAGTTCCGACCTCTCATTCCAATCCCAGGCCTAAGCCAGTTCTCAGAGGGGGAGCCCCTTGATTGCAAGCAGGCGGGGTCCCCTTGAGGACTGCTGCACCGTCACAAGTATAGACTGTAAATCTTCCTCCAATGCTCTAATGTCATGGGGTCATTAACAAGGATGACGCCACACTGAGGAAAAATAAATACATAGACGCTTCAGGATTTTCTGACTCTGAATTGTTGCTAATTCCTGGAAGCCAGAATACCACTTGTATCTACCCATTGAAGTGGGGGCTTATGGTGCTCTGGTTGTAAATGGAGAAGTGAGTCCTTGTGCAGAGCCTCCAAATTCCACGGTCTGGTTCAGGACTAGGCTGCTTTTCACAATGACACCCCAGTGCTGGGTGCTCCAGAGCCAGGCATGCAGGGCTTCATTTCACGATGGCACATGACGCTGGAGCAGCACAGGGAGGGCTCTGCTTGGGAGTGTCACTAAGTCAAAGCTTTTGAGAGTTGGCAGGGGTCAGTAGCAACACATTATCTGGATTAACCAGGACAAACAAACATGACTATCACAACCTGTTAGAGACTGTCCTATGTGAGAAATGCTCTCTGGCAAGGAGATTCCCTCTCTGCTTTTTTTTTTTTTTTTTTTTTTTTTTTTTTTTAATGGAGGCAGCAGAAGAATTAGAGGCTGGAATGAGCTTTCAAGGAATTAGACTGACCTCATACCCCAAAGCAGGAATAAGCCTGCAAAACAGAGAACTGTGCACATAACTACCACTGAGAAAGGATGGGAAGCAGTCTTCTCTCTCCACCCTTGGATTTAAACATTACTTCTTTGACTTAGCCCCTGGGGTTCCTAGCATCTTCATTTCTACCACACTGTTCTGTCTTTATAAACTTTCTGGGCTGCTTCTGCTGCTATACTGTGGCTGCAGAGACACGTGTCACTGTTTTCTACGCTCGGGCCCTGGCCACAAGTATGTGCTTGATAAACATTTTCTAAATGGAGAGTTTAATTGCTCTTTTATCTTCTTATCTCTCTGCACTGACAACCTCTTTGTCCATAGACAGACAGATTCTCTCTCTCTCTCTCTCTGTGTGTCTCTTAAGAAAGATGGGATAGAAGAAAAGAGTTTAGAATTATGTTTTCTGTTCTAGTTTTATACTATGGGGCATCCCTCAAGAATTGTAAATCATGTCTCCAAATGATTAAAATAAGATTCAAACTCATATAAACCAAGCAGGATTTCTATTTTCTCTCAAAGTGCAGGATATGTCAATAAAGTTAGGTTCAGAAAACTCCAAAAAAAAATCCCTCAATAGACATTAAGGGATTTGAATTTGGTAACTGACTCAGTGAGAGGTACTCTTGTTTTCACTGCTAGTACTACTCAGTAAGAGTTTCAGTGATGCTTGGTGGGACTCTGAAATTTTGGAAAAGAATTTTGCAGGCTTCTTATATGTCCTTCCTTGGAGAGGTTCTTCTGTGAAATGGAGTCTGCGGGGTTGCAGATCTTTGGGTTGGGTAAAGATCCCCACCAAATAAATACAAATCCCGCATCATTGCTGTTTTTGCTGTGTTGTCATGCCTCCATTTTTTGTGCCCATTATTTTCTATCCCATTTAATTTTCAGAACATGCCACACAGGGAGCAGAATTTCTCTTCACTTTGCAGATGAGGGATCCGAGGCTCAGAAGGAGTACAAAGCATTTTTCACTGTCTACAAGAAAATGAGTGGCTGAGAGATTCCACCAGGGCTATCTGACTCCTGGTGCTTCTTGAACTGTCTCTTGAATAAGAGCTTGGGTGCCATGAGGACAGAAGCTCTAGGTCTGAGAAGGGTCCCGGGCTTGGAGTTGAAATATGACAACTACATCGAGGGTTGTTCTAATTCCTGTGGGAAGTTGAGGGTGGCCTGCCTTTGTCCTCACCCAAGCCTCTTGAGAACTAGAGTGTCCTTCTGTTCAGGCAATTTGGGACACTGGCTCAATCCTTAGTTTCCTTCTTGACCATATATGAGGATAAATAGTGCCCTAGGCATGCTGTGGATGAAATGAAACAATGAACACCAAATGCTCCAAAAATGGAGGCTTTAAAAACATGGCAGCCATCATGCTTTATATTCATTGAGTTGGTGACTCTCTATCTGAGCCAAAAATGTGCAGCACTCAAGGCTCCATTTCACTGGAGAACCAGTGACGTCCCCAAGAGAGGGCACTTGGGGTCAATGAGAGTGTCAACGACACTATCCAATGGCTTACATTTTTTTTTTTTTTTTTTTGGGTACGCGGGCCTCTCACTGTTGTGGCCTCTTCTGTTGCGGAGTGCAGGTTCCGGACGCGCAGGCTCAGCGGCCATGGCTCACGGGCCTAGCCACTCTGCGGCATGTGGCATCCCCCCAGACCGGGGCACGAACCCGTGTTCCCTGCATGGGCAGGCAGACTCTCAACCACTGTGCCACCAGGGAAGCCCCCAATGGCTTAAATTTAATGTCGCTATGTATGTCTTTCAACCATGACTTGGAGTTATTGTCATCAGAAACAATCTCTCTCTTTTAGTCGATTGCCAAGTTTTAAATTCAGCAACTTTTTTTCTCCCTTGGGGTTTTATATCCTATCTTTGTAATGACATGAGTTTAAGTATGGAAAAATTTATCTAGACTTATATCCATATAGATATAACATAGATAAAATTGATGGCAGGATGGGCTTTTTCTGTCCCCTTCTTTTCTCTGCCTTGTGGTTTTTCCTAAAATATTATTTTGGTGGCAAGAATTAGAAAGAGTCTGTTAACACTATAGTTTGTCTAAGCTGTGCTGTAAGAGGTGACCAATGATTGATGGTCCTGCAGGTGTTTTATTCTGAAGGACGTAGAGGATGTCTCTTAAGAATCTTTCGTGAGTCCTCCCATCGGGTGGACTGGGAGCTGGGGGTCTGTCAAGCAGGGATGGGAAAGGTAAAGAACTGAATGCTGTGTGTGACCATGATCATCTAATGGTGAGATTTCTTTCCAGCAGGGGATTGTACCTTCGAGCACTTTTAGACTTTGCTCACACAACTAAGAGTTTAAACATATGATCTTTTGTTGTTGTTGTTAACATCTTTATTGGAGTATAATTGCTTTACAATGGTGTGTTAGTTTCTACTTTACACCAAAGTGAATCATCTATACATATATATATATATATCACCACATCTCCTCCCTCTTGCGTCTCCCTCTCACCCTCCCTATCCCACCCCTCTAGGTGGTCACAAAGCAGGGAGCTGATCTCCCTGTGCTGTGCGACTGCTTCCCACTAGCTATCTATTTTACATTTGATAGTGTATATATGTCCATGCCACTCTCTCACTTCGTCCCAGCTTACCCTTCCTCTGCTCCCCGTGTCCTCAAGTCCATTCTCTACGCCTGCGTCTTTATTCCTGTCCTGCCCCTAGGGTCTTCATAACCTTTTTTTTTTTTTTTTAGATTGCATATATATATGTGTTAGCATATGGTATTTGTTTTACTCATTCTGACTTACTTCACTCCATATGACAGAATATAGGTCCATCCACCTCACTACAAATAACTCTATTTCGTTTCTTTTTTTTTTGCAGTACGCGGGCCTCTCACAGTTGTGGCCTCTCCCGTTGCGGAGCACAGCCTCCAGACGCGCAGGCTCAGTGGCTATGGCTCACGGGCCTAGCCGATCCGCGGCATGTGGGATCTTCCCGGACCGGGGCACGAACCCGCATCTCCTGCATCGGCAGGCGGACTTTCAACCACTGCGCCACAAGGGAAGCCCTCAATTTCGTTTCTTTTTATGGCTGAGCAATATTACATTGTATATATGTGCCACATCTTTATCCATTCATCTGTCGTTGGACACTTAGGTGGCTTCCATGTTCTGGCTATTATAAATAGAGCTGCCATGAAAATTGTGATACATGACTCTTTTTGAATTATGGTTTTCTCAGGGTATATGCTCAGTAGTGGGATTGCTGGGTCATATGGTAGTTCTATTTTTAGTTTTTTAAGGAACCTCCATACTGTTCTCCATAGTGGCTGTATCAATTCACATTCCCAACAACAGTGTATGAGTGTTCCCTTTTCTCCTAACCCTCTCCAGAAATTATTGCTTGTAGATTTTTTGATGATGGCCATTCTGACTGGTGTGAGGTGATACCTCATTGTAGTTTTGATTTGCATTTCTCTAATGATTGTGATGTTGAGCATTCTTTCATGTGTTTGCTGGTATCTGTATATCTTCTTTGGAAAAATGTCTATTTAGGTCTTCTACCCATTTTTGGATTGAGTTGTTTGGGTTTTTTGATATTGAGCTGCATGAGCTGCTTGTAAATTTTGGAGATTAATCATTGGTCAGTTGCTTCATTTGCAAATATTTTCTCCAATTCTGAGGGTTGTCTTTTCGTCTTGTTTATGGTTTGCCTTGCTGTTAAAAAGCTTTTAAGTTTCATTAGGTCCCATTTGTTTATTTTTATTTCCATTTCTCTACGAGGTGGGTCAAAAAGGATATTGCTGTGATTTATGTCATAGAGTGTTCTGCCTATGTTTTCCTCTAAGAGTTTGATAGTGTCTGGCCTTACATTTAGGCCTTTAATCCATTTTGAGTTTATTTTTGTGTATGATGTTAGCAGGTGTTCTACTTTCATTCTTCTACGTGTAGCTGTCCAGTTTTCCCAGCACCACTTACTGAAGAGGCTGTCTTTTCTCCATTGTATATTCTTGCCTCTTTTATCAAAAATAAGGTGATCATATGTGCGTGGGTTTATCTCTGGACTTTCTGTCCTGTTCCATTGATCTATGTTTCTGTTTTTGTGCCAGTACCATACTGTCTTGATTACTGTAGCTTTGTAGTATAGTCTGAAGTCAGGAAGCCTGATTCCTCTAACTCTGTATTTATTTCTCAAGATTGCTTTGGCTATTTGGGATCTTTTGTGTTTCCATACAAATTGTGAAATTTTTTGTTCTAGTTCTGTGAGAAATACCATTGGTAGTTTGATAGAGATTGCACTAAATGTGTAGATTGCTTTGGGTAGTATAGTCATTTTCACAATGTTGATTCTTCCAATCCAAGAACATGATATATCTCTCCATCTGTTTGTATCATCTTTAATTTCTTTAATCAGTGTCTTATAGTTTTCTGCATACAGGTCTTTTGTCTCCTCAGGTAGGTTTATTCCTAGGTATTTTATTCTTTTTGTTGCAATGGTAAATGGGAGTGTTTCCTTAATTTCCCTCTCAGATTTTTTCATCATTGGTGTATAGGAATGCAAGAGATTTCTGTGCATTAATTTCGGATCCTGCTACTTTACCAAATTCATTGATTAGCTTTAGTAGTTTTCTGGTAGCATCTTCAGGATTCTCCATGTATAGTATCATGTCATTTGCAAACAGTGACAGCTTTACTTCTTCTTTTCTGATTTGGATTCCTTTTATTCTTTTTTTCTTCTCTGATTGTTGTGGCTAAAATTTCCAAAACTATGTTGAATAATAGTGGTGAGAGTGGGCAACCTTGTCTTCTTTCTGGTATTAGTGGAAATGGTTTCAGTTTTTCACCACTGAGAGAGATGTTGACTGTGGATTTGTCATATATGGCCTTTATTATGTTGAGGTAAGTTCCCTCTATGCCTACTTTCTGGAAGGTTTTTATCATAAATGGATGTTGAATTTTGTCAAAAGCGTTTTCTGCATCTATTGAGATGATCATGTGATTTTTTCCTTTAATTTGTTAATATGGTGTTTCATGTAGATTGATTTGCATATATTGAACAATCCTTGCATTCCTGGAATAGACACCACGTGATTATGGTGTATGATCCTTTTAATGTGCTGTTGGATTCTGTTTGCTCGTATTTTGTTGTGGATTTTTTGAATCTATGTTCATCAGTGATATTGGCCTGTAGTTTTTTTTCTTTGTGATATCTTTGTCTGGTTTGGTACCAGGGTGATGGTGGCTTCATAGAATGAGTTTGGGAGTGTTCCTCCCTCTGCTATATTTTGGAAGAGTTTGAGAAGGATAAGTGTTAGCTCTTCTCTAAATGTTTGATAGAATTCTCCTGTGAAGCCATCTGGTCCTGGGCTTCTGTTTGTTGGAAGATTTTTAATCACAGTCTCAATTTCAGTGCTTGTGATTGGTTTGTTTATATTGTCTATTTCTTCCTGCTTCAGTCTCGGAAGGTTGAGCATTTGTACGAATTTGTCCATTTCTTCCAGGTTGTCCATTTTATTCGCATATAGTTGCTTGTAGTATTCTCTCATGATCCTTTGTATTTCTGTAGCATCAGTTGTTACTTCTCCTTTTTCATTTCTAATTCTATTGATTTGAGTCTTCTCCCTTTTTTTCTTGATGAGTCTGGCTAATGGTTTATCTATTTTGTTTATCTTCTCAAAGAACCAGCTTTTAGTTTTATTGATCTTTGCTGTTGCTTCCTTCATTTCTTTTTCATTTATTTCTGATCTGATCTTTATGATTTCTTTCCTTCTGCTAACTTTGGGGGTTTTTTGTTCTTCCTTCTCTAATTGCTTTAGGTGTAAGGTTATGTTGTTTATTTGAGATGTTTCTTCTTTCTTGAGGTAGGATTGTATTGCTATAAACTTCGCTCTTAGAAATGCTTTTGCTGCATCCCACAGGTTTTGAGTCGTCATGTTTTCATTGTCATTTGTTTTAGGTATTTTTAAATTTCATCTTTGATTTTTTCAGTGATCTCTTGGTTACTAAGTAGTCTATTGTTTAGCCTTCATGTGTTTGTGTTTTTTACAGATTTTTTTCTGTCTCATAGTGTTGTGGTCAGAAAAGATACTTGATAAGATTTCAATTTTTAAAAATTTACCAAGGCTTGATTTGTGACCCAAGATGTGATCTATCCTGGAGAATGTTCCATGAGCACTTGAGAAGAAAGTGTATTCTGTTGTTTTTTGCTGGAATGTGCTACAAATATCAATTAAGTCCATCTTGTTTAATGTATCATTTAAAGCTTGTATTTCCTTATTTATTCTCATTTTGGATGATATGTCCATTGGTGAAAGTGTGGTGTTAAAGTTCCCTATTATGATTGTGTTACTGTCAATATCCCCTTTTATGGTGCTAGCATTTGCCTTATGTATTGAGGTGCTCCTATGTTCGGTGCATAAATATTTACAATTGTTATATCTTCTTCTTGGATCGATACCTTGATCACTATGTAGTGTCCTTCTTTATCTCTTGTAACAGTCTTTATTTTAAAGTCTATTTTGTCTGATATGAGAATTGCTACTCCAGCTTTCTTTTGATTATCATTTGCATCGAATATCTTTTTCCATCCCCTCACTTTCAGTCCGTATGTGTCCCTAGGTCTGAAGTGGGTCTCTTGTAGACAGCATATATACAGGTCTGGTTTTGGATCCATTCAGCCAGTCTATGTCTTTTGATTGGAGCATTTAATCCATTTACATTTAAGGTAATTATCGATATGTATGTTCCTATTACCATTTTTCTTAATTGTTTTGGGTTTAATATTGTAGGTCTTTTCCTTCTCTTGTGTGTCCTGCCTAGAGAAGTTCCTTTTGCATTTGTTGTAAAGCTGGTTTTGTGGTGCTGAATTCTCTTAGCTTTTGCTTGTCGGTAAAGGTTTTAATTTCTCCGTCTAATCTGAATGAGATCCTTGCTCATTCAGAGTAATCTTGGTTGTAGGTTTTCCCCTTTTATCACTTTAAATATGTCCTGCCACTCTCTTCTGGCTTGCAGAGTTTCTGCTGAAAGATCAGCTGTTAACCTTATGGGGATTCCCTTGTATGTTATTTGTTGTTTTTCCCTTGCTGCTTTTAATATTTTTTCTTTGTATTTAATTTTTGATAGCTTGATTAATATATGTCTTGATGTGTTTCTCCTTGGATTTATCCTATATGGGACTCTCTGAGCTTCCTGGACTTGATTAACTATTTCCTACACATATAATCTTAATCTCTCTCTCTCTGTCACCAGTTATTTAAATAACGGGTCCAAATCGGTTTCTCTTTTATCTGTCCTGAGTAGGACATAGTATACTGAGGTCAATTAAATTTTGTAATAAAGAATAGTAGGTAAACTAGACACACTTCAATAATTTTTAAGGACAGTGAAACCCCAAGCATACACTTCACATTTGAATGTTATAGAAGGAAAGGTCCTTCTGTGGATGAGGACTCAGAGGTCTTACGGCCTCAGGATCATGTAAGAACACTAGCCGTCATGGACAAGGAGAGGCACAGGGCTCTTAGCCAACGTTTCATTCAGGGGATCTTGGGTTGTGCTCTGTGGGACTCTATAAACAATGGAAGATTTAACCTGGGCATTTATACTGATTAGCTTGCTAAGGCTGCCATAGCAAAGTACCAGCGTGAGTGACTTAGAACAATAGAAGTTTATTGTCTCACAGTTCTGGAGTCCAGAAATTCAAAGTCAATGGTAGGGCCATACTCCCTCCCAGGTGGGAGGGGATGCAGGGTGGGGGGTGGCGGGGCGAGGGGTAAGGATCTGTTCTTTGCCTCTCTCCTCACTTCTGGTAGCCTCAGGCTTGTAGAAGATCATGTTCTCCCTGTGTCTCTTCACATCATCTTTCCTTTGTGCATGTCTCTGTGTCCAAATTTCCCTTCTTATAAGGACATCAATCATATTGGATTAGGACCCATCCACATGACCTCATTTTAACTTGATTACCTCTGTACTGACACTCTCTCTAAATAAGGTCACATTCTGAGGTACTGGGGGTTAGGAATCCAATATATCTTTTTTAGGGGGGACACTATTTAACTCATAACAGATGCCTATAATACATTGGAGCTTTGGATAAGACTTGTTAGAAAACAGAAGTTTTTTGTTAAGTATTTTGAAAATTCGTTATCTGAAAAGTGAGGAAACTAAGGCCTAGTAGGGATAGGTGTTTTGTTCAAGTTGTGGAGCTTATGTGGCAGATTTAGGATTCAAACCCAGGATCTTGGGAGGTCTCAGTGTATTTTTCACTACACAGCAGTAGCAGCCATGCTAGTTCTGATTGCTAGCATGGCTGCTAACCCAACTTTATTCTTTAAAATTTTTATTAGTCTTTTTCAAAAATGTCCCTTTTTAATTGGAGAAATTGACATTGTCATTCTGTTGGTTGGAAAGAGCCTAAGGCAACGTAAAGTAATTGTCTTTCATTAGATGAGTTCAGAAGTTTGATGATCTCCGTCAGCTGCTGAAAAATATTCATTTCTTCCTGGAATAAGTTTGAAGTGAAAAGGTGGAAAACAGTCCAACAGCTAATGACGTACAATCAATACTGAATAGAAAGAACATAGTACTGCTGTTGGGCTTCTTTTATTTCTTTATTCCCTTTCCACCTATTTTTTTCCCCATTATTTGACAAGACTCGTTGACAGATACTAATTTAAAGGATTCAGAACTTCTGAGGGAGTGGAAGTCAGTTTGGAAATCCTGTGTAGTCTTGGTTCTCTTGTGATGGTTTGGGAATGTGGAGACCCACAAAATGAAAGTAATCAGTTGGTGAGATTTGTCTTGTTAGATGAAGATCTGTGTCATACTGTTTGGCATGAAGGCTGGCCTGAGATCTGTCCAAGAGGCCAGTTCTTTGGCACGTTGTGTGGTGGGTCACATTTGTCCTGGTGACCCCTGACACTCTCCCCATAGTCCTTCCTGGTTGTTGACCGTCTAGGCACCTGGGGCTCTCCTTAGTCACTTCCTGTGTCATGCCTAAGGACCTCTGGGAAGATAGCAGCTAGAATGCATATCTCTGAGTCCTCTTCCTCTTTGGAGTAACACAATGACCCATGACCAATGCAGGCCTGCCTGTGAGTTGGTCTGCACTCTCTGAGGAAGACAGGCAAGGCATTTTCCAGGGCATGGGGCATGGGGTGAACTGGGAGGGACCAGCACAGAGGAGAAGGCCTGCCTCCCCTGGTGGCCTAGAGGGAAGATTGCAGACATGGTGTTCCTTGAGACGGCCCAGCCAGCAGAGGCCTGGGCCCTCCCTAGGGATCTTCCTGAACCTTCTGCTCTGGGGTTGCGCATAGTGCTGACCCCAGAAAGCTGGAGGGGCCCCACAAAGAGGCTGCAAACCATTTGTGGGCTTCTGTTTGGGAGATAACCTGTTGGTTGAATTGGACTAAACCTGAGTAGTGAGGCTTCTTTGGTATTTCTCAGCTGAGAAATAAGTTGGGTTTGGGTCCTCCAGGAAGCAGCTGGCAAGACACGGTGAGAAGTGCAAGGTATTCTGGGAGTTAATGCTTGTGAAAGGCAAAGAGAAGGAGGAGGACTAGGCAAGGAAAACCTTCAGACCGTGATGTGGGGCTGTTTCTGTTCAGAAGAGGGGAGGGAAGAAGGGTGGAGAAGAAACTTGGAGAAAGTGAGTCATCCCAGTATGGAGCTGCAGCGCAAAGATGGCTCACAGTGCCGCAGGGCAGAAATGGCCAGTCCTAATACCTCGGCCGGGCTCAGTCACTGGCTGTGAGCTGCCTGAGGAGAATATGGCCTCGGCTTGAACACTGTGGCAAATCCTAAATATGCTGCAGCTGAAGGCTGCTACTTGCACTCCTGGTGGAAGGTTCTTGCAGGGACATCTGAACAGCTACTGTACGGCTGCTACAAGGGGTACAGCTTGAGCCCCTCATTTGCTACCAGAACAGAAAAGCAAGGTCTGCCTTGCCTTCCTGCTTTCTGGCTTGTGCTGCTGAAAAGACCCAAACAACCTGAACTGTGCCTATTCTTCATACAACCATGAAAAGGCCAGCATGGCATAACTGTGCAAGTGGGCTCCGTAACTTGAGGGAGGAATACCAGTTTGCAAACTGGAATTAAATGAAGGAACAGAGACAGGAGACAATGAGCAAGAGAGATGAAGATGGAGATATATACCATATATATACATAATATATATATATATGGTATATAATCTTCCCTCTCCCTGTTTTTCATGTATCTATAGCTATATCATCTATATTTAAATCTGTATATCTATATAGGTCAATTCAATGGCATGCAGTTGAGCAAAAGAAGATTTTCTAGAATTTAAAAACAAAATTTTCAATTTCAAAGATTTTCTATATTTATATTCCTATGTAATATGTATTTTTCCTATGTAACATGTATTTGTATGTTATATATAAATATATACATATACAAAAATATATAAATAATATGTATATAAACAGGTATAAACACATGGACAGGTACATATGTTACAAATAGTGTATCTATTTGTGTCTGTGTTTATGTTCTCATAGGCATGGAGAAATGCATGCAAAGATAAGTACATTCGGGCTTCCCTGGTGGCGCAGTGGTTGAGAGTCCGCCTGTCGATGCAGGGGACACGGGTTCGTGCCCCGGTCTGGGAAGATCCCACATGCCGCGGAGTGGCTGGACCCGTGAGCCATGGCCGCTGAACTTGCGCATCCGAAGCCTGTGCTCCGCAACGGGAGAGGCCACACAGTGAGAGGCCCGCCTACTGCAAAAAAAAAAAAAAGATAAGTACATTCACGAGAGTGTGGTTATCTGGGGGGTCGGTAAGAACAAGGAGACAGTTTACCTGCATACCAATTATTAATATTATTTTACAACATTGGATTGTATTCCTATTACCACAAATTATTTGTGCATTAGCATTTTAATTTTATCAAAGTTAAAACATGCCCATTGTTAAAAATCTAGTAGTGCCAAATGGATTTGTAATGAAGAAAAGGGGCACTGCCTTGCTCTTTCTTACCGGCAATCACTTTTAATTATTTCAGCTGTCTCTTTTGGTTGTTACTCCCAGATTTCTAGATAATATGCTCATCCTGCTACTTCTTGATTTTTCCCACTTTAGGTCTTGTCCACGTCTTCCTGGTGATATGGACGAGCAATATCTCCCTGGCACCTCCCCACTGCACCCCACCAGGCCTCTCCTCTCCTCTTCCCTGTATGATTATATGCTATCACAACCGTTAGTTAAATCAACGAAAACTGTCCATATCTTTATGTCTATATGACTACAGTTTCCTGGAGAGTCAAATATCATAGTATGATTGCATTTCTTTGATTATATAGGCTATTTTTTGTGTTTCCAGTAAACCATGTCTTTTTACCATTGTTATCTCCTAGCAATCTGATTCCCATTACAGTGTAATATGCACTTCTTATCTTTCTTCTAGAGAAAATTACACACATGCAAACATGTCTGTTTATACTTTCCTTCCCCTGAGAAATAGCAGTATATTATACACACTATCCCTCGCTTGAAAAAAAATACGTCTTAGGAACTGTTCTACATAGATATGCTTTGTTCTTTATAATGGCTGCATAGTGTTCAGTCATATGAATACACCCAAATTTATTTAACTAGTGCTGTACTGATGAAAATTTAGGTTTTCATCAGGTATGGAATGCATATACTATACACATGTCATTTTATGTGTGCGTTTATTATCTACCTACAAGATAAATTCTTATATGTGGAATTTCTGGGTAAAACAACATGGGCATTTTAAGTTTGGATGAGATGATGAAGTTGTTCCTTAAGGGGACTGTACCAGTTTACATTTCTATCAACATAACTCTCTCCAGCCTTTTGCCAGCACAGAATAATCGCTAACTTATTTCTTCTTTGCCAAACTGATAAAGAGCTACAATGAGATATGATTATAGTTTTATTTTGCATTTCTTACATGAATAAGTTTGCATTTATTTAAGAGCCATTTATAATATCTAATAGTATATTTTGCCAATTTTTCTATTGGACTGTATGTTCTATTGATTTGTTGACACAATGTTTTAAGGAAATAGGCTTTGTGTTGGGTTTTGTCTTTCAGATTATTTTCTTCCGTTTGATGTTTGTCTTTTGACTTTGTTTATAGTGTTTTTTTCATGCAGAAAATTTCAATTTTTATCTAATCAAATTTGGCAATTGTATATAGCCTTAGTCTACTTATGAGAAAACATCAGGCAAATCAAAATTGAGGAACATTTGACATGTAATGTAAAATAATGTAATACTTTTCATACTAAGGAAAAATAACAACTAACTGCAACATGGTATCCTGAATAGGACCTGGAACTGAACAAGGACATTGATGGAAAAACTGGTGAAATTGAAATAAGGTCTTTAGTATTGTGCCAATGTGAATTTTCTGGTTCTGATAATTATATTATGGTTATGTAAGACATTAACATTAGTGGAAGCTGGGTTGGGGGGGATATGTAAAAACTCTCTATAACTTTCTAGGCACTTTAAAGTTAAACATTTGCAATTTTAGCAGAGGATGCCACCGTCTAACTGATATTTATTTTACCTTCCTTCCTTATTAACAGAACCCTGGGCATTGTTCCAGCTTCTTTGCAGAGTAGAGTAGTTAAAGCAGACTGTGGGGCTTCAGTGAAAGTCAATTTACCTTTCTCTTCCAGCTGCCTTGGAAGCAGAAAACATGGCTGGAGCTTCAGCAGCCCTCTTTGGTTTGTGAAGGAAGGGACAAAAGAATTTCAGAGACCTGATACTTGACATCATTGATATCCTGAACCAACTGCAGCACAGGTCTATCCTTCTGTGATTCTCTATATTCCTAGAATACAATTTCTAACTGGCTTTTCTCATTTTAAGAACTTAAAAGAAAAGACTCCATGTTCCTTCCAGTATGATTTCATTTTCATTTTTATATTAAAAATATTCCATCATCTGGAATTAATTTCATTTGGTCTAAGGATTGAGATAGAGATCTAACTTAATTTTCCCCAAATACCTACTCAGTTGCTCAAAACCATTAATGTATTGAATTCCCCACCCCTACCTGATATTCAATGCCATTTTAATAATCTGCTAGATTTTAATAGTTATTTTGGTCTATTTCTGGGATTTCTATCTGGTTGCATTGATCTAACTATTCATGTGCCACAATATCTTAACTGTAGTTTTACAATATATTTTAATACCTAGAAGCACAAGTATTTCCTCAACTTTTTATTTCCAATTTTTTTCTGGCTTTTTGTGTATTTCCGTATTAAATTTAGAATCAGATTGTGTTCTATAATTTTTGATTGGTATTTATATTGAGATTGCATTAAATTTATGTATTAATTTAGGAAGGCTGGATATCTTTTTAATATTGAGTCTTCCTTATCTCAACAAATGGAGTATGCCTTTTAATTCAGTCAAGTATTCCAGTTTCTAACATCTAGCACTATGCCTACCACATAGTAGGTGCTTAAAGTTATGTGTATATATGTATGTGATATATATGTGAATATATAATATATAAATGTATATATAATTTGTACATATATTTTGAAATGACTGAATGAATAGGTTTTTAGTTATTGACTGGATTTTTAGAAAACATCAACAGTAGCAACAAGAAAACAATGACATTGTATTAGTCAGGATTCGCCTAGAGAAACACATACATACATATTTTGATTCATTTATTTATTTATTTTTAAGAAAGTGGATTGCATGATTTTGGTGTGTGGCAAGTACAAAATCTATAGGGCAGACCAGCATGTTGGAAATTTAGGTAAGAATTGATGTTGCAGTCTTGAGTCTGAACTCCACAGAGCAGCAGGCTGCAAACTCAGGCAGGATTTCCATGTCACAGTTTTGAGACAGAATTGCTTCTTCTTCAGGATACCCCAGTCTTTGCTCCTAAGGCCTTCAACTGATTAGACAAGGCCCACCCACATTGTGGAGAGTAATCTACTTTACTCAAAGTCTACTGACTGGAGAAATTATCTTAAATCTTAAAAAAAATACCTTCATAGAAACATCTAGACTGGTGTTTAACCCAACAACTGGGCTCTGTAACCTAGCCAAGATGTCACATAAAATTAGTCATCACGCACGAAAATAAAACCTACTTTTGGACACACATTAGATCCAGGCACTGTGGTAGGCACTGGGGCAGACAGACCCTAGTGTGGCCCCTAAAAATTCCTGCCTCTTGGTGTCCATGATTTTGTGTGATTCTCTCCCCTTGCACATGGGCAGGACTTGGGACTTACTTCTAACCCATAGACTTCAGAGGTGATTGGCTGTCACTCTTGTGACTGTTTGCTTTATATAAAACTGTGCCAGCAGACTGGAGCGAGTGGTGACCCTGTTGTCCTGCGTGAAGCTGTGGGGGAAGTTTGCTGTGATGTGATCCTGCAGGCAGCCTTCAAGAGCCGAGGGCCTCAACCCTACGAGGACCGACTTCTGCCAACAACCATGTGAGCTTGGAAGAAGACCCTGAGCTTCGTAGGGGACCACAGCCTCAGCCTTGATTTCAGACTCTGAGCGGAGGACCCTGCTAGCTGTGCCTGGACTCTTGACCCAGGGACACTGTGAGATAGTAAGTGTGCACTGTTGTAATCCTCTAGGTTTGTGGTGACTTGTTACACAGCAAGAGCAAGCGAATACAACACTTTGTACACACCCCACACTAACGGTAAAGGTAGGTGTCAGGGCTCCCATTTCCCCCATGAGGCTCTGGGGCTTGGAGAAGTCAAATATCTGGCCCACATCAGAGCTACTTTGGAGCAGAGCTGGGACTCCAACCCCGGGGTGTCCGAGCCTGCAGCCACATTTCTCCTCAGCAAAGGGTGGAAAACAGACCCGATAATGAGCTTTGTGAAATGATGAGGACAGAAAGAAGAAAAATTTTGTTGTGTATATGTAAATAGAGAGTTTTTAGAGATAAATAGAGAGGAGGTGAGATTTAAATGCCCTTTTCACCAAGAAAGACTCCAGGAAGCTGGGTCACTTTCTCTCAGGGGCCAGGTCACTTTCTCTCCAGGCCTCCCTCTGCAGGTAACCTTAAGATGCTTTAGGGGTTCTTCATTAGGAATGAAGAGTTTAAACACTGTCTGAACTGATCTTCCTTTGTACGTGTGTGTGTCCTTTGTTGGACTTTGATGCAGACCGGGTAGGTAAGAGGTGAGCAGGATGCCGTAGTGGGCAGAGTAGGGGCGTGGGATTCATGGCTGCTCTTGTCCAGGGCTGAGCTGAGCCAGCTCAAAGGTGCTAGAAGTCTGTCTGACAATTGCCTTCTACTCTCATGGCAGCAGATTAGCTCCCCGTGGGTAGTATTGCCTCCTGTTATCTAAAGATGCCAGGACTTTTTATTATCCCTATCTTCTGGTCCCTCTTCTGTCTTAGTGTAAGAGTTAAGACTCAGACAACGTTTGGGGGCCCTGACCTATTTCATGCCATAGCTCTGCCTTGGGGGATGCATGAGTCTCATCTGGTCACGAGATGAAGAGATCCAGGGCCAGAAGGACACGGCATGATGCCATGTCCTTGCCCCACTCCCTGAGGTGGGCTCTCAGATGAGGAGTCCCTCCCTGAGTCTTTGTGGTCCCATGGGTGGTAAATGTATTCTTGCTGGGAAGAAATCCTTGCTTACAGTTTCTCCTTTTCTCTAAAACTGAGCAGTTTATTAACTCCTTCTGAGTCCCATCTTGCCTTCTAAGAGGCTTCCCCGGATTAACCCTAAGGGAACCCATCTCCTCCTCCCTAATAACTTCTGAGGTCAAGCTGCTCATCCTTCTTAATCTCTGCTTTGTTTTTATGTTCTCTGTTGATGACGTTTGACATGCTCCATGAGCTGGCCCTGCCCACAGCTGTCTGGCTTTTCTTCCTGTCACCTCCCCCATGGTACATGAAGATGCCCCAAATCTGGAGCCTGGGATTAGGAACAGGTTTGGATGAGATTTTAGCAGCTAGAAATTCTCTCTCTCCCTCTCTTTCTTATTCTCTGTTCTTATATCCATCCATTCATCCATCTATCCATCCATCCTTCTTGCATGCTGTCAGAACTTTTTCTTCTGCCAAACAAGTTAGAGTTGACTCATTTGTCAACTTTGTTGGTTATTCAATGAAATCAATTATTTTGGTTATATAGAACCAGCTAAAATATTAGCACATAGTCCCAATTAAAAAAATATTGAGTGGGATCTGTCTTTATCTTCAGTTCCATTTTTGTCATGTCATTCATTCTTTAAAAAATTTTTTTTAATTTAATTGTTTTTTGGCTATGCCACATGGCCTTGGAACCTTAGTTCCCCGACCAGGGATGGAACCCAGGCCCACAGCAGTGAAAGCACCAAGTCTTAACCACTGCACCACCAGGGATTTCCCCATTCATTCTTAATATATATAAATAGGTACATGTTATTAATAAAGGTAGAACTTTTGTGATATTTGAAGATCCAATGGATCCTTGATAACTGCCCTATAGTCCCATGTTACTGTAGGCACTCATAATTGATTTTTTTCCCCAAGGCCAGGAAAGACAAGAAGCTTACTTTGGTGTTGATTAGAACCATTAAGTTGAGCATAAGGGAAAAGCACATTGCTCCAATTACCATCTTTGCTAAATTGGATGTAGAATCTTCTTATTTCATAAAGCCTTTAGCAATGATTTTTTTTAAAAAAATGTTTTCTCTTTCATTTATGGACAGTGCCTCAGGCATCCATTATATGATAGGTGCTTAATAAATAATAATAACAGTTATTATGTTGGAGCAGAAATCTGCTGATCCTTTCACATGAATGGATCTCCTTTCACTTGAGACCTCTTTTCTATTACGTAGGAGTCTGTATTTGTTTTAACACCACATTGTTGTGGCTTTTTATTTCAATGCATCAGCATTCCATTTATCTGCATGCTTCAGGATTTATGGTTATTACTGCGTCTGTTTTTTTGTCTCCTCCATATTCCCAAGCTTCAAATTCTTTTCTTTTTAAATTCCAAGAGTTCAGATAACAACATAAAATACATAATAAATTTATGCCTCAGTAAATAATACAAGAAGTGAATGAAGCTCTGCATGTGATTAGACTCATTTTGTCTGTATTTTTCTCACTTGAAAAATTTTTGATCAGTTTATTCTTTATCACTTTGGGAAATAATATAAAATGTGATTAGAGGCCTACATAATCTGGGCTGCATTCCCAGAACTGGTTTTATTTAGTGTTGTATTTGGGTGATGAAATGTTTATGCCACAGCAACAGACTTTTCAAGTTACATTATATTCAGTAAAGGTACTGCATTTGAACCTCTTATTGTCCATTTTGGGGTGACTGGACCAGGGATTTTTAAATTTTTAACTCTAAACCTTATACAAAGTGTGTTGGTTGGAAAATATTTTAATAAGAATGACACATTTCTCACCATTTCGTAAAATGAATATAATTTGATCTTTCCTTCATGACTCAAAGTTGTTACAAACCTAAATTGTGGAGCATAGCAATGTCTTCAAGAGTTTTCAAAATGTTCTCAAACTAAACGTTCCCAGGCTGCTTTCTAGAACTTCTAATTCATTGTTTTTTGTCTCCTGCATTGCCAGGCTGTTCATTTTTCTCTCTTTGCTGCTGTTTCTGTCTAATGTTCACCTCTCTTCCACCCTCCAGTCATAATGTAAACTTTGAGATTGAAAAATAGATAATTAATATTGTTGGTATTGTAAGTTAAATAAAGAGTCAGTGAGTTAGGAATAAGGCACTAGGCTCTGTGTGGGAACTCAAGTGTGTGGACCCAAACTCTGCACTGAGAGCTGCTGGTGTATATCTCTCAGGACCTCAGTTTTCCCTCCTGTAAAATGACAGAGTTAGGTTATAAGAGCTCCAGTCTTAACATTTATAAGTCTTTAGCCTTTGTACTTTATGACAGGTATGTTGTCTCCTTGGATGCCATTTCTGTTCACCTCTGGGCTTTTGCTGTATTATCATCAAGGTGATCTGCTGGACGTTTCCCCCCATATAACATTAGTCTAGTCATTACCTCGCTCTGCCTCAGGTGTGGATCTGGGATCACTCCCTGTAAACTACCAGAACATAAATCTCCATGTCAGAGGCTGCTTCCTACAGGAAAACCTGACCTCTGACAGAGCTACTTAATAAAGACTTGTGTGCTTGACTGTATATGCTGTACTGAAAAAAATTAGCAAAATAATACATGCAAAAAATGTAAGAACAAATGGTAGGATGAATAATGGCTCCAAAAAGACATCTACTTCCTAGTTCCTGGAATCTGCGAACATATTACCTTATATGGTAAAAGAGACACTGAAGGTGTGATTAAGTTAAGGACCTTGACATGGGGAGATTATTTTGGATTATCAGGTGGGTCCAGTGTAATGAAAAGGTCATTGTAAGAGGGAGACAGGAAGCTGGTTTTGGAGGTGGAGGAAGGGACCACAAGCCAAGGAACGTAGGTGGCCCCTGGAAGTTGGAAAAATCAAGGAAACAGATTCTTCCCTAGAATATCCAAAAAGGATTGCTACCCTGCTGACTCATTGAGGTCAGCCCTGTAAGACTTCTTTTGTATTTCTGACCTCTAGAACTATAAGGGAATGAATGTGTGTTGTTTTAAGCCACAAGGCTTGTGGTTCTTTGTGACTGTAGTTGTGGCTGTGGGGAATTAACGCAGAGCTGCTGTTCATCTCATTGTCTGTGACTTATTCTCTGACTCCTTTATACAAGTGAGCTGATTACAGGGTTCCAGAAAGGATGTGCTGGAGCCATTTTTGCAGACACGGAACCCAAAGCTGTGCTGTAGAGGACACCTGAGCCCAGTTCTATGGCCCCTCTGTCCTGCTTGTTATCGAGTGTGCACTCCCTTTGCAGGTCCTGGATCCCGGGACAGTGGGGGAGACCCTGGCATTGGGGGATGGGAACTTCTCCAGATTCTGCCCCATGGCTGACTGCGAGAGCCAACACTTCCACCTCTTTCCCCGGGACACTCAAGCTTCTGCCTGTGCCTGCAGGTCGCAGGCCTTCCTCTGTGTGTGTGTGTGTGTGTGTGTGTGTGTGTGTGTGTGTGTGTGTGTGTGTCCCAAGGCTGCACCCCTCTGATGGATCCCTGCCTTTATTCTTCTTGGTTTCCTCTGCCAGGTCCTGATACACCAAGCCAGCCTCACCTGCTGGTGTTTTGGTACTTACCTGCTCCCCATACTCTTGGGTCCCACCAGGTTCCCTGCGTGTCCTGGACCTTCACTCCCCTTCTCCCTGGTCTCTGTGACATCATCTGCTCCGATCTGGGGGTCTCCGTGGCTCTGGTGTCAGTCAGAACTCTCCAGCCTGAGCACTTTTAATCTCAGCCTGTGTATTTTGCATCGTTCAACACTCATATTCCAGAAGGGTGAGGAGAGAAAAGGACAACTGAAACGTAAAGTCTTGTAACAAGAAAAATCACAGGGTGGGCATTTTCCTTGGTTCTGTACTGGTGTGTTTTCCTTCCACTTTCTCCTAAGATATACATTATTTTCCAAATGCTCTGAAAAGAAGCGTTTGGGCTGACTTTGCCTCATTATAATCAATAGGAAACTGTGTTTGCCATGTGGAGGGGCATTCCCATTTCAGCCTGCAGGAAACGCCACTTCATTTTCCTCATTCATTAGGGTGAGGCTTCCAGAGTAGGATTAATGGTCTGTGTTGAGGGAGCTCCCTGTTCTCCATTTATAGAATTTGTTCTTTCAAATGAAGGTGTTAATTATGGGCTTCTGAAAATTATGCTCTGTGCACGTCCCCGTGAGGAACGCAGGACACAAAAGTAACTAGATGAGTTTTACTCTTTCCAGCAATTTAACTGGGGGGCTCTGGGTGGTGCCAACATGTCAGCCCTGCCTGGGCATCCCCAGCCCATTAACACAGCAGCTAAGACTGATGTGCAAGACACAGAGTCAGCAAATTATCTGTTCTGATCTGAAAAATTTGTCCAGGGAGTGTTGTATTGAAATTGGTTCTCTACCAGAGTTGTTGGAAATGGTCAGAAGTTCAAATATCATCAGCCTTGTTTCACTTATTACTTGTTTGACTACTGTGAAGGGAGGAGGGGATGACAGGAAAGAAAATGCAACTTCATGTAGTACATCAGAGCCAGACAGACCTGGGTTCAAGACTCAGCTCCACCCTTTTATAAAAGGTAAGACCTGGGACGAGATCTCAGTTATTTTATCTGTAAAATGGGGAATAGTAATACAGTGTCTACCTTTCAAGATTGTTGGTGAGTTAAATAACATGATATAAAGTGCCTTGTTTAGTACCTGGCTTATGGCAAGGGCTCAATAAGATGTTAATTTCCTTACCTCATATTATATAGTCTGTAATCATGCTAGACTTCTAAAGATCCAAACTGCAGGCACTACCCAAACACGCCGTTGTTTTATGTGGAATAGTTCTCTTTTTCTGTATTCTGTAATTTCTTATTCTGTGATTTTGGGCTTCATGCTGGCAAAAGAATGGGTGCTAGGTGTTCTAGGGATGTGTGAGTATTTACTAGAATGAGTCATTGCTCAACTTTGCCCTTCAAATTAGATTTTGGTTTGATGCTATTGGCATCATCAAAGGACAAAGGATTTC
Source organism: Neophocaena asiaeorientalis asiaeorientalis (assembly GCF_003031525.2). Taxonomy (NCBI): domain Eukaryota; kingdom Metazoa; phylum Chordata; class Mammalia; order Artiodactyla; family Phocoenidae; genus Neophocaena; species Neophocaena asiaeorientalis. The sequence goes on along the minus strand of NW_020175700.1, from coordinate 961,310 downwards.
CAAATTCTTTAGTGGAACTAGAACAAAGTGGAGGCGTCAGATCACATAGTTTTTCTGTAATGTGGAGAATGTCCTCCTTCATGTAATGAAGGCTAGACCTTGAGGCTCATTGGCCAGTAGGAAGGAGGATATCATGTAGAAGTAGAAAGGTTAAGCCTGCCTCTCTGGCAGTGGAGTGTGGGATAAAGAAGGGACAGAGTCATAGAATGGAGGCCTGCACCTTGAGGTGCATGAGCGGTGCATTAGAAACACCCAGATAGGTTTGGGGGGTTCACAGGAGATGGGACTAATGGCATGCCTGCCTGACTTATCCTCTAGGGAGCTGCCTGTTCTCTGTCACTTCCAACAAGACACAGACTGATACTGTAGCAGTACTGGCAGGAGGGGGCTTGATCAGTGAGCTTGAGATTGGCCTGAACATGGCAGAGGCTGGTATGCAGAGGTTCCTGTACCCTAGCAGTGGGATGTGCAGGTGCGATGGGGCCGGGGTCTGGGCCTTTGAGACTGGTAGTAACTGACCCTAGCCATGACTCTAGAGGGAGGCTCCATCACATTGAGGACAAAAAGCCACATGAGACCATTGATACTTTGGTGGCAGAGACCAAGGAGGATCCAGAAGACACTGTAGGTCCAAGGACCTTTTCTCCTTCCCTAGCCCATGCCCATGAAGACACAGTGAGCTTCTGTCACATCTGCAGGCCCACCTTAGGGAACAGGACAAGCTTCTGCCTGATGAGAGGGAGTCAACAGAAAGGCTCCTGCCCTGAGGTCAAACTTTGCACAGAGTGGCTATTTAAACCAAGAGGGGATTATTCAAACCTGGAGAGACAGGAGAATGGTTAATTGGCATGTTAAAATTTTTCTGCTACCAGGGAGAAAATATATTAAGTGCATTTTCAATGCGCATCTGAGTATAGTGTGAATAAATTTGGAAACACACTAGTTATTAAAGCATGGTATGCAAAACATTACTTATATAAATTTAATTAAGAGCTACGTTAGATTTAATTCACTTCAGTGGACTTTTGAGTTTCTCTTTGGTTCTCATTCTACTGCTGTGATTTCTAAAAATGTTTGTGTCCACATGTCACAGGTTGCCTATGAATCTTTAAAGATTTTCTCTTTTGTTTTCTGCAGTTTGAATATGACATGCTTATTTATTTGGTATTTATTTATTTATATTATTTATTTTGGTATTTATCCAGCTTGGTGTTCTCTGAGCTTCCTGGGTCTGTGGCTTGGTGTTTGTCATTAATTTTGCAACGTTCTCAGCCATTATTATGTCAAATATTTCTGCTCTGTTCTGTTTTTTGTGTCTTTCTGGTATTCTGAATTTTCATGTTACACTTTTTGAAATTGTCCCCTTCGATATTCTGTTGTTTTTTTTTTTTTTTTTAAATTCCTTTTTCTCTTTGCATTTCAGTTTGAGAAATTTCTTTTGACATTTCTTCAATCTCTCTGATTCCTTGGCCATATTCAGTCTAATGATGAGCTTATCAAAACATTCACTTTTGTTATGGTGTTTTTTATTTTTAACATTTCCTTTGGATTTTTTTTATTAGAGTTTCAATCTCTTTGCTCATGTTAGCCATGTTGTATACTTTATCCATTAGAGCCCTTAGCATACTAATCGTAGTTATTTTAAATTACTGGTGTGATAAGTCCCAAATCTCTGCCATATCTGAGTCTGGTTCTGATTCTTGCTTTATTTCTTCATTATGTGTTTTTCTTGTCTTTTGGCATATTTAGTAATTGTTGAAAGTTGGACGTGTCATATTGGGTAATAGGCTTTTGGTGTGAGATTTTATGTTAATCTGGCTAGGAATTGGGCTGTGTTTAATGTTTGCTATAGTTGTAGGTGCCAGAGGTTTTATTTTGTTTACATTTGTATAGTATATAATATTATTTAAAAAAATGTTTTTAGTTTTAAAAAACCAGAGGCCTCAAATTCCCCCAGTGGCCTTATTTTTGTGTCTCCTGTTGACTTTGGGCTTCCATAAGTACTGGTCTGAATCTTGCAGCTCTTTCAGCTGTAATCCCCTCATGTTCTTCTGGAGCCCAGTTGGTTGGGGATGGGGAGTGTTCTCTAATCTTATGATTAAATCTCAGTATTTTAGTGGGCCTCTGTGTCTGGGCTGTGACCTTCACAAGTGTCTCTCCAGTGATGTACATTATTCACCCCCACTTCCTACCCACTGGGGTGGGACTGGAAGTCTTGAGGGGCTGGAGTGGGAGGAATGCCCTTCCCCAAGCTTGGATGAGGCTCTTTCCCCTTGGAGAGTTGGCCTTCAGAACCCTTGAGGGTATTTTACAATGGTGACTCTTCCCTTGCTACTGCCAAGCCATGAGGGGATCTTTCTCAGATCCATACTGAGAATTTGATGGCACAATGCACAAAAGCATGTAGCCCCAGGAACTCCTCCCAAAGCTGTAGCCCCAGGAATTCCTCACTCTTAAATACTACACCCAGCTTCCAGCAATTCCTCAAAATTGCCATTTAAGTGATGCAGCCAACTTATGGCTGCATGGGCTTCTGCTCCAGATGAATAGATCTTGACTGTGACTCTGGACATGCCTGTCTTTCTAGAACTTAGTTCTCTGATGGTTCCAAGAAAAGAGGTTGATTCTTAGTTTGTTCAGCCTTTTCTTGTAAGAAGGAGAGAGACAGCTTCCTAGCCCTTTACATGTCAAGGCTGAAACTGGAAGTCTGTTTGGTCTAACCTGTCTTCAGTTGTGAGCTGCTGAAGTCCAGAGATGGGTCCGTCACTGTGCTGTCTAGAGTAGCCTGCAGTCACCATGCACAACTCAGTCCATCTGGTGATTTTCAGTCTAGGTCACTAAGCTTAGTCATTTGTGGAGTTTTTAAAATCTGTAGCTGCCTTGTCTGACTCCTGAAGATTCTCAGTGAGTGGATCTGATGTGAGACCCAGGCATCTGTGTGTTTAAATGAACTCCCAAGGTGATTCTGATAGGTCCACTGCAGAAGACTCTGGGTGATGGCCATAAATCCAACACATCTCATGGAGAAATAGGGCAAGATTTTGGCTTCTTTCCCCTTGTTCAGTCCCCCACCATCCCCAAGCAAACTGCATCACATTGTCTGGGAACAACATTGGAGAAACAAGGAGGTCCATTATAGAACTTATAAATGAAATAAAGATAGTTGTGTAATAGTTGTGGCCCAGTCAAGAAAACAGAGGAACAGAAATCACAGTAGATACTTCAGTAGGGATAATTTAATATGGGGTTAAATAAATGCAGAAAGATTGAAATAGTGAAACACAAATTCTGAAGTAGCACAGAGATACCAACTACCAAAACCTCGGGTTATCAAAACTAGGAGCTCAGAGGTGGGGCACTGCAGAGCTGGGACTCAGATCTTGGAGGAGGAGACACAGCTGGCTGCTGATGGAACTTCAAGAGAGTGCAAAACGGGTACCATGGAGTTGGGACTCAGACCTCCAAAGAGAGATTGCATGCTGGTGGTTCTGGGAATGTCAAAAAAGCTGGAGGTTGGGACCATTGCTGCTGCCAGGGTGAAGTGCCAGGGCTTAGGCATCATTGATGGGAAGAGTGAAGGAGCCATTCTGTATTCATTCTGTCTCCAGCACTGCAATCTCCCACTATCGCCGCCCATTGGCAGAGCCGAACAGGGGCAGCAAGCAAAGGAGAAATGCTAGACCCAGCATCACAGGGCAGAGTACAGAAGGGTGAGTTTGGAGCTGAGTGGCAATAGTTTAATAACCAGTATTCAAAGAGTTAAAAGGATTAATCCAACACATAGCAGCTGAGACAGAGACCCACAGTTACCTTAAAGAAAGTATCTCTAAGTGTAATCAGACTGGACCAGAAGTTGATTTGAATGTGTTTACTTATATTAAGGGGGACCAGTCAGTTCAGAAGTTCAGAGAAAGGCACTGCTTATAGAGGCAGCTGATGGCTGATCCCATCTGACATCATTATAATTTATTTGGTTGCAAGTGACAGAAGCCTACTGAAACAAGAAGGAGGAATTTCCTGTAAAAGTAAGAGAGTAACTGAAGGATGATGTGTACAGCAGGGAGGGAATCAGTTTCCAGGGTGGTGGGGCTGTGGACTGGGCAGCAGGAGTTTAGGCTGATGACTCTGGCAACATTCTTCTCGTCATGGGAAAGAGTGTCTCCATCACTTCAGCTGAGCTACACTCTATAGATCTGGTTCACGTCTTGGTTCTAATTTCATGTTCTTCAAGTCTGTTTCTGATTGTAATTTGATTTTCTATTCTGTATTTTCTCCTGGCCATGCCCAAGAAAGCAGTCCAACCATGCCAAGGCCATTAACCCACAGGCATTGAGTTTATTCATCAGTCTTGGTTAATTTGACTATGGTGAGTCTACCATTGGGTGACAAATCTTTCTGCGGGTTGACAAGACCAGAACTCTGAGCCTTTAAGACTGAAGGTTATGACACAACTCTCTGGTGAATTCTTCAAGAGATATGCCACTCCATTTTCTCCTGGAAGTGTTCCAAATGAACAACATATCTTTCCTATTAAGCAAAAGATTTTGTAGATTAATTATGTAAGTCTATGAAGGAAGAAGTACTTAAATAGTTCTCTCGTTGTCCTGGAGAGGCCTAATTTCTTTCCTTCTTTTTTTTTTAACTAGGCATGAGTTTTGCTTTTCCTCATGCCTGGTGTCTTAAGACAAGAGCAATAATTACACAATATCCTGTAAACTCCCCAGGGGTCCTTCCTGGTTAAATGGGGGTAACACTGTTAACTGTGACCTCTTCAAAATAGAAGGGCTTATGAAGCATGCTGCTATCATTAGGTGTGTAACAAACAGCACCCCGAGTCAGAAGGATGCCTACGTGAGTCACAATTTGGTCCTGATGTTTTTCAGAGGAGTGAGAGTCCCTGTCACAGCCATCATGCATTTTCAGACCACACGTGCTGCCTTGTGCCCTTGACTTCATGGCCCCAGTTTGGGCAGGATGTAACTGTCTCCCAGGCAGTTATGAATACAGTTTTATTCATCTCTGGCTGGATAAAATCACATCATGCACACTGGAATCCTGTTGGATGAACACCTAACTTACTCAAATTCAACTCGATGAGCTCCTTCCAAGATGGCATTTTTGGGAGGAGAAAGACTCATCCCTGGAAGATACACAGGATTCATCTGCATTCACACAGTTGATCAGATATTCAATTTTTATGCAAACACAATAATGTACTGGGTAGTATACACCCAACCACTTGTGCTAAGAGGTAATAAAGTGAGGGATTAGGGAGAGTGCTCTGGAGCCAGACTCCCAGTGTTCGAATCCTGACTCCACCACTTGGTGGCTCTGTAACCTTGGGTGAGTGTAGTTGAATTGCTCTGTGCCTCAGTTTCCCACAGCTATAAAATGGAACTCATAATCATACCTACTTCTTAAGGATAGAATAGAATAGTGCTGGCACATGGCTCTCACTGGGCGCTAGGTATTATCACAATTATTCTTACTCAGCTCACTAAGTTACTTAAGGGATTTTCAAGGGCAAATCTGACTCCACATGATTTTTCCATTACTTGCTGATTTTGCAAATTTCACGGGGCTAACCTACAAAAAGCAGGGCTCCTCTGCTAGGCGTATCTCCAAAGCTAAGTCCTCTCAGGGGGCCCAAGAATTATGATCTTCTTCCAGCTTGGTGGGAAGGAAGGCCACAGCCCTGCGCAGGCCCCCTTCCCTCCTTGTTGCTGAGCTAACATTGATAGAAAACTTCCAGCAAAGCCTTTCTGCAGAGCAATCCATAAAGCATGACCTAGAGCTATATTAAACCTACAAAAATTAACTTCCAACAGTGAGAAACAGCTTTATATGATAAAATAGTGGTTACATTTTCTAATGATGGCTCAAAGTTTTTTGTAATCTATAGGGAATATATTGTGTGAATTGCTTATTGGACCCCACTACCCCACCACAAGTTTCTTTCTTTTTTTTTTTTTTTGGCGGTACGTGGGCCTCTCACTGCTGCGGCCTCTCCCGCTGTGGAGCACAGGGTCCGGACGCGCAGGCTCAGTGGCCATCGCTCATGGTCCCAGCCGCTCTGTGGCATGTGGGATCTTCCCGACCGGGGCACGAACCCGTGTCCCCTGCATCGGCAGGCGAACTCCCAACCACTGCGCCACCAGGGAAGCCCGCCAAGTTTCTTTTTTCAAAAATAGGATCATACTTTTCAGACTCCAAGTGAAGTGCTAGCATTTTCCATTTTCTTATGAGAAACTATTTTTCTGTTAAAAAGTTTAGAGCTATAGATTCTTTGAAAATCTTTTGAAGGGTGTACAGTAATGTGTAGTGGGCCTTGACTTAACATTCATAAAGCAGTTTCCTGATCAGAAATGCTCTAGCTCTTTTTCCTGCTTCTTTGTATAACCTGTTTAGGTTTCCAAGGCAAGCATTCCTGGCTAGAGGTTTAGACCCCAACCACAAGAGTTAACAAACAGCTTTTCTGAAGAGAGAACACATGACACTGCTGGTCGTGAAGAAAATAAGATGATAGAAAAGGGAAGTGCAGGGCTGAGTAGACTCTCTGGGCTGGATCAGTGTTGGTCTGGAAAATGGCTTTGTTGCTGATCTCAATACGGGGATCACTGGCTTCTGCTGAGAATGATATGCATTGGAGTAGATCAGCCTACTCTGTACAAAGATGTAAAGGTTATTTTCTCATTTGAAAATATGCACTGGCTCCCAAAGATTTCTGTTCAAAATATAAGCTAGGATGAATATTCTAATAAAGGATATAAAATATTAAGTTGGAAGGGATTGAAATAAATTTAAAAATGTATATACACAGGACATGTATATACATGTATGTTTGTATGCATATATACACACATGTATGCTTGTGTGTGTGTGTGTGCGTGTGTGTGCCCCAGTGTCAAACTCGATGCTGCGTGTGCGTGTTTCATTAAAGGAGCACAGATTTGGAGACTGGACTATTATTTACAGTGACTTGCAGCCTCGGGGGCAGCAGTGAAATGGAAAAGAGCAGGGCAGCCTGCTCTCCGAGCGATGTTCCCTGAGTTTGAAAGGTTATGTCATGTTTCCTGGTAATTGATTCCATGGGTTTGGATTCTACGACATAAGTTTGGGCTGTTTCCACTATGCCTGTGTTTCCTGGTGAACGTGTCTCCCAATTGTTTTCATATTGACCTCATTACCCAGCCCTGGCGAGGAGCTTGGAACAGCCTCGTTAACAGCTACCGGCTGCTCAAGGCTGCCTGGCCCCCAAGTCCTGGCGCCTCTGTCCTGGGAGGGGAGCGTGGTGGGTGTGAATGCCTCTCTCCTGACTTAGGAAGGCTGATCCTGCCCGCAGCAGAGACCAGCTGTGGTCACTTAACAAGGACTGCTGGAGTGTGAGGTTGTGCTGGAGGCTGGGGGGACCATTCCTCTCCCTCATGGGATGGCAAGGAACGGAAGGAGGAGAAGACGAGAGACTCCCAGGTCCCCAGTCTCAGATTCTTAACTCATAAACAGAGAGACCCTATCAAGACCGATATAAAATTTCCAAATTTCCCAGCTCCTTTTCAGATCAGTTCTGGAAGCTCATTTTGAGCCATGAGACAGTAATTTTTTAAAAAATCTACTGCCTCATATACCTCCTGCTTACAAAAGGCTCTCCCTGGTCCACTCTCAAAAGAATTACAGTCCTTGTGAAAACAAGGTCATTCCAACCTTGGGAAATGGACCCTTCTTAAAATACTCAATGAATTCAAAGCTTTATCTCCCCAGACTGTTGAGGAACTTGAACGTGAGTCAGTGGCCAAAGTGCTTCTATCACTTGCATGGGAGGAAGCCAAGTGGGTTGGGATGGGTCTGTGCTTGTGTTCATCAGCCCTCATCTCTGGCATGATCTCACTCCTTGTGTTGTAGCCATGGCCGAGTTATTTGAAATCCCAGAGCCAGTCAAATGGAGATCGTGTTCATACCCTTGTTATGAGGATTAAATGAGATCTCATCCAGGGAGAACTTAATCAAGACTAATTTAAGTCATTTAAAACCATATTTCTGAGTTTTACTATAGAGCTAATTCATTCACTGGAGTCTGGCCAGTCTTAAGTTAGAAGAAGGAAAACTAAAGTCTGACATGGAGGAAAGAGAACATTCTGAACCATGAAGGTCAATCAGGCAGTAGAATAATTTTGCTCAGGAAGCTGTCAAGACACTAGAACTAGAGATATTCAAGGGAAAATTGGATGTAATACTTAGGGAAATAGCATGGGAAGACTCTTTGCCCTTGTGTTCGATATCTGAAGGAGATGACCCAGCAGCTAATCCATAAATAAAATGCTTTTTTGTTGTTGTCTAAGATTTTGTCACTTTGGGAATGATGGGATGTATCGGGCTCTTTGAAAAGTGATAATACAAAAAGTATTTCAGTAAAATGAAAGCCTGATGTCTCTCTTCACCACAAAAACTATACTTGAAATGTGAGGCCCATCCTAAAATGCAAATCTGACCATGTTGCTCACTTTCTGTGTTAAAAGTAGATCAGCCTACTCTATACAAACATGTATAATGACTCAACACCTTAGAACTTTATTTTTTGCTCCATAGTTTGAGGCAGCTGTTCCTGGCTGGCAGGAAGCTTTCTTCCACACAGTGTTTCCGGAATCCAGTTCCTTTTGCCTTCTGGTTCAACATGCCCTACACACTTTCCATCCTCTCCAGGCACTGGTAGAAGGAGAAAGGATGTGAAAGAGGGTCAGCCACTTCTTAAAAGCCTTGGCCAAGTCAGACGTCATCTTCCTTCCCACATCGCACTGGCTGGGACCCAGGCATGTGGCCACACCTGCCAGCAAGGGATGTTGGGAAGCAGGGTCTGCTGCATGCCCGGAAAGAGGAGGAGATGGCTCACACTCTCTTAAAGTCTTTCATAAGATTCCCGCTGCTCCAAGAGACTGGAGCATTTACACTAGGCAGAGCAAAGTCACAGTCTTTGGGAAACAAAAGGTACAGAACCTCTCCCCATCGCTATACCCATTGCCAGTTCTACCTGCAGGTTTAGGGAGCATTCCCAGATGCTGTAGGCAGAAACCCTGGTCTTGAGGGACAGAGAAATTGTTCTCTGAAAATGGTCCAGTCTGTGAGGTAGCTTTTTCATGAAAAACTTGTGCACTTTCAGAAGGCCTGGGGTGGGTAGGGAGAATGCAAAGGGCTTATTTTAATGCCAATGTCCTTAAGATTGGTTGCCTGAAGACATACATATGTGGAAAATGCTAGTTCCACACACAGTGAGCTGAGCTGTTTTCTCCAAAGGCATTGCTAATAAGGCCCTGTTTGACTGCCATCCTCAGCCATGTGAGACTATCGTGACTCCCGGGCCTAGAGGCGAGGCTGATTTGTATATACAAGGTAGCCAGTCCCGGGGGCCCAACTGCACAGAAACGCTTGCAGGTGTTAGCCATTTCCTGGCAAAACCCCATAAGTGAGCTACAACCCTCAAGACACAGCCCTCTGGAACCTTTTGCAGGGTAGTTTGCAGACTAAATAATATTCATCTGTAACCCGTTTAATTACCCAAGCTGTATATTTAACTGCCCTAGACTTGCTGGTCTTTTATAGTGAATCGGATGTGAGGGGGGTTAACAGAAGGCGGGGCTCCAGCCATCATGTAGAGCTCAACAAAGCCCAAACCGAGGCTCGTCTGCCCAGAGACAAGTCAGATAGGTGCAAGGCGGCAGTTTCCTGCTCTATTACTTGCCTGTCAAGAACCATCAACACGTCATGATGTGCCCAGAGACCTGTGCAGTTGGGACTTTGAGCACAGTGTTTCCGTGGTCTGAGAGGATTCTGCTGTGCCCTAGGAAGGAAGGGAAGTTAAGGCACTGGATTGTTTGAGTTGCAAAACTCCCTTGAATACCCTGCTTTCCTCCTCCAGGTAGTCCCTGTACATCCCAGCTAATATACCAAACAACCAAACATTTTCCCTTCTAGGAGAGAATCAAATTTCATGTTAGAGTCGAAATGATGTTTCTTTGGTCTTTGCTTGTCATGAATGGTATAGATGGAGCCCTCTCTCCCCCAAGAGTGAGGTGTTGGGAAGCTACTGTGCGTTTTACACCACAAGAGAGGTAGGTACCTTCTGGGTGCATGCTCACATGGTGAGCCTCTGAAGTGTTTAGAGGGCGCAGTCATCGGATAAGTAATTGCTCAGGGTGTCTGGAGGTTCATGCCAATGTATTTTCATCACACAATTCATTTGTCTGTGGGCAGACGTCCCTGCCCACTCTCTGCTTTGAGGAGCACTGTTCTCATGTGGGTTTGAAACCCATTAGCCTTCTCCGACTAGGAGTTGAACAGAGACTGTTCTGAGACAAATGCAAACTTAACTGCAAAATTAGATGACTAAGTTTGATGAGAAAGTATTTGTATGAAATGCAATGCATTCCTCTTTGGGAATATTGGGCACAAACAATTGTGGTAGGATGGAGAAACAGCAATTTTTTTCTCCTATATTTCCAAAGTATAGAATTATATGGGTAAGAGAGAGATAGGGTGATCAGGTCATTTGAGCAAAGTTTTATTTATTTGAAATAAATATTGTTTATTTTTAAAATAAAATATTTTAAACAATATTATTATTTCCTTTTCTTATTATTGTAAATAATTCTTCAATGAACATCTTCCTGCAAATAACTTGTTTTCTTCTTCTAAATTATATCCTAAAGTATAAATTTTACACATGGAAATAACTGATTAAAGGATATGACTTTTTTGACATTAAAAATATATTGTCAACTTACTTTTTCAGGAGAATTATTCTAATTTATATTGTCACCAGCAAGTAATAAGCTTAAGAGTTTCACTGCAATTTTATCAGTGTTGGATTTTGCCTCATTCTTTTGTTCATGTACTAGGTCTGAAATGGCACTCATTATTTCAATTTGCTTTTCTTTTATTTATAGCAATGGTATTTTCCCATGTGCTTGCTTACTCTTTGTGGGTTTTTGGTGAATATTCAAATACTGTGACTTTTTGCTGATTTTGCTATATAGTATTTTTTTCCATTTGAATGAGCCTTTTATAAAACATGAGAATTATCCCTTTAAACAAAGTGAAGCCTAGCAGTGATAATTATGTTCATATCTATAAAATGTGCGTAATAATTCATTCCCTGAGCTATTGCATCAGATTGTGATAATGCATTTCAAAGTGCTTTGAAAAATCCTAAGCATTATATACATGCAAGATGATCTCAATATAAAATTTTAATGTAAAAATTTATATTTAGCTAAAAATATGAGTATAAGTATAAATGTACATACTTTGGGGATAATAGCGTGATAGGAATTCATATGCAAAACATCTGGGTACTTTAACTGATCACAAACTCAGTAAGAGACAATGGGGGGACCCAGGTGATAAGAGGTCAATATGAGACACTATTTATGCCTGAATGCATGTTTTTTTTTTCTTACCAAAGTTATCCATCAGAAAAAAATGTCACCTTATATTCAGGTTCTAACAAAGTCTCTCATATTATAGGAAGAAAATATTATTAAGAAGACATATTACCCTAAAGATACCTTAGTTAATGCTAGTTTTGATGCTTTCAGAGCCCCTTGATAGAATCAGTTTAAAAAGGAGGCAAAGAAAGTTTACATCAATTTAGTGATTATTCCCAGGTGTATGACCTCACAATTTTAAAAGCTGAATGTTAGTTTAAACAAGTCTTTCACTGATGTTTTAGAGATCACTCTACAAAACCCAACCTGTAAGGGGTTATATTGTGGAAATCACACACCCAAACCTATGAGATGAATTTAAAAAGCCTAATTGCCTAATTTTTATGCAAATGGACTCTTGTGGCTTGGGTGAACATTTTTAGTAAATGCACCACACACAGGTTTAAACAGTGCCATATTCCTTGAACTACAACTACAGAATGAAACACTATAGATGAACATTGACCAAAGGAGCTAAACACAAAAAAGCACTTATGTAAAATTCCAAACCAGACAGCTCTGATCGACTGTGTTAGAAGTCAGGATAGTGATCACCTTCTGAAAGAGGGAAAGGGAGAGGTTGCTGGGGTGACGGCCATGTGATGGGTGCAAGGGTCAGTGCACTTTGTGCAAAACCAACAAGCCATACAAGAATTAGTGTATTTTTCTGTATATGCATGTTGTATGTCAGTGAAACGTTTTAAAAAGACTTCATTTTGAACAACTTAGAACAGAAGATGGTGTGCTCTGGAAAACTTTTTTACGTGATTCCAAAAGAGGCTCTAGTGGTAGCAAAGATGACGTCAAAGACGCAAATGGAGAGTGAATAATTTTTGTGAAGACAAGTGGGTAGGAATTCTTAGAAGCCACAGTTCTAAATGAATCTATTATAATAAACTATGGGATTCAGAATAAGCATGGCATTTAATTCTTAAATTACAAAATTAAAATTAAAAATTTGAGGTAGATGTTTGACTATTTCATCTTGACCCTTCAGTTATATATCCACATTGGTCACACGGTGTGCTGTAGGCTTTTCTCATTGGGACTGTAGCCTGGCTTTGTATGGAGTGTCATGTTATTTCGAGGGGCAGTTTGAGCTCATCTGCATGTTTATTTCTAGGTACTTTGTTTTAAAAGGGAGACTTACATCATGAAGTTGGCCCAGAAGAGGGTGACCAGAGTACTGAGATATTCCCAGAGCATTTGTATGAGGAAAGGCTGAGAGTTGCTAAGTCGAGATAAGAGAAGACTTGGGGTATACCAGATGTCTATGAATATCAGAAGCGCTGTCATGTGACTCCAGAAAACTGAACTAGGACCAGTGAGCAAAGGGCACATTTCAAGCCAGTATTAGGAAGAATTTTTATAACATTTGCAGGTCTTTATATGTGAGATGGGCTGCCTTCAAATTAGTCCCCTAAGAGACTCAAGAAGCTGGGTAATTATTTGTCAGAAATACTTGTAGAAGGGATTCCTTCAGTGGACTAGCTCATCTTCTAAGATTTCTCCCAACCTCAAGAGCTCATAACTTCATAGGACCTTTCTTAGCTGTCTTCCCATTGTCAGTGCTGTGTCTGCAACATTTGAGAGGTGGAGAGTTACTCTATGAAGTGATCCACTCCATGGAGTCAAGCTATTATGGCACCAATCCTGGACCAGGATATCTGATTTGATTCTTCACAGGGATCAAATGAACAAAAAATAACTTTCTTTTCTCTTTGCTAATTTTTCTAGGTCAAAACTCTGAACCACCAATGTGCTTTGCTTAGCTTACAGATTTTTTAAAAAATGAATTTGTTGGCAACATTTAAAAATCAGAAGTCTTCACAGGAAACTCCAGGTTTTTGGGACTTTCTTGAAAAGCCTGTAGTCAGGAAATGCTGGATCCAGTTCCTACAGGCTGCAATGGGGGTCCATGTGGTCTTTGCTCCCTATAGATGGGGCTGGCATTCCTGGGTTCACCAAGGCCCCACTCACACATTCACATCATATGTCCAACCCTTGCATCCTCTGAGTTTGCAATCTTTGTTATAAGAAGATAGTTCAAAAAATTTTTAAAAATTTTATGCATAATTTCAATTGTCTGTAAAAACCAGTTAAGTTTACAGGGATCTGTCCACAGCAATGAAAAGTCAAAGTCTAATGTTTGTCAATCAGTCTTACATCCTAAGTAAAAATGATCTTACTAAGAATTGGTATAGGATCTGCTAACTTGCTTTTCAGTATGAATTTAGAACATTATTTTTCTCGCCAGCTTAATCTCTCTGTTCCTCAGTTTCCTCATACATAAAATATAATGTAAGATACAGTAATAATAACTAACTCATGGCACAATTTTTGTGGGTTAAATGGGGGCATGCTGGAAAAGCACTATGTCAGTGCTTGGCACATAGAAAACTCTCAGTAAATATTTATTTTGTGGGGTAATACGATGAAGGAATAATCTAAACTTCAAATTGTCTAAAATGTATTCAGTAAAATATACTGAGATAGAAATCTCAAAATATTTACTATGCTATTGAACTGGCAAACATTTCAATAATTTGGCTGCCATTTTGTTTGGTGGGATTGATAAACTCATATCATTGTCATGTTCACTTTCCAGCTCTCCCACTCTGACACAGTGGTCACCAGTGTCCTGGAGGCTCCCTTAGACTGGGAATGCTCACTCGATGGGACTGGGGTCTTTTAAAAGATATCAATAGTTTCCCCACTTTCTTACCTAGGACATCTTTGGAGGGGATTGTCCTAAAAAACAGAAACAGAGCCAAAACCCAAACGAATGAACCCACAAGCAAAATAGACAATTCCTTTTGGAATAATAGAATGACAAAAGTCTCTTAGGTACTACCTGCAGTTAGCCAAACTCAAGGTGAACGGCATGGTCCTCCAACACTGTCAAGTCTGCCCAAGATTTCTGACACCAGCTATAAGAGTGAGTGTCCTCAGGGCCACCCTCACATGAAACCATTTAGTTATAAATTTGGGCGTCTTCGTGGGCTTCCTCTGGTTTGGTAATTTGCTAGAGTAACTCACAGAACTCTATACTTGCAAGCACTATACTTGCAATTAAAGTTTTATTATAACAAAAGGATTCCAATCAGAACCAGCCAAAGGAAGAGACACATAGGGCAGAGTCTGAGACCAGGAATGTCACACATGTAAAGCTTCAGTGTCCTCAGGGATGTGTTATCCTCCTACAGGAGGATAACACATGTGACAATATGCATGGAGTATGGCCAACCTGGGAAGCTCATCAAGTTTCAGAGTCCAGAGTTCTTTTTAGGGTTTCATTATGTAAGCATGATTGATTGAATCCTTGACCATGTGACTCAATCTCTAGGCCCCCTCCTCTCCTTGGAAGGCCTGCTGGTATCAGGTGGCTCAAAGCCTAAACTCTCTAATCACATGGCTGGTCCTTCTCATAGCCAGTCCCCCATCCTGAGTCACCTTCTTAGAATAAACTATCCAGGGACCTACCATGAATAACAAATACATTGCTGTCACTCAGATAATTCCCAGGTTTAGAGGTTACCTCCTTTATGGCTGTTCATATGAACTCTGACAGAGCTGGGACAGAGCCAGACCTCTCTTTGGGAAAAGTTCATTCTTCACTACATAGGTACATGCTTGCAGCAGGCAGCCTCTTAGATGGCCCCCAATGATCCCCCACTCCTTGTGTGATCCCCTTCCTTTGAATGTGGGCTGGACCCAGTGACGCATTTCTAGTAAATAGAATTCTGGAAAGTGATGGATGTCACTTCTGGGATTAGGTTAGAGAAAGACTCCGGCTTCCCTCCTGCTGCCTCCCTTCTTGCATTGATGAAGCCAGCTGCCATGTTGTGGGCTGCCCTATGGAGAGGCCCATGGCACGGCGGGGGGGAAGTGAGGAAGACCTCTCGCCAACAGCCAGAAAGGCACTGAGGACTTTAGTCAATCCAACAGCCTGTGAGGAACTGAGTCCTGGCAACAACCATGAGCAAGTTTGAGAGTAGAACCCTCCCCATCTGAGCCTTGAGATGAGACCCACACCAACATCTTGACCAGCATCTTGATTGAATCTTGTGAGAGACCCTGGCCTCCCTCAAGGCACCCAGCTAAGCCACACCTGCATTCCTGACCCACAGAAACTATGAGAACATAAATGCTTGCTGTTTAAAGCTGCTAAGTGTTGGCATAATTTTTTCATGAATCAACAGATAAAACACCACATTATCTTATCCTTTGCTCTTTTCTCTTAGAAATCTGCTAACTTCCAATTATGGAAATATCTTTCAGATCAGCAGGTTGAAAGATGGATTACAGATGCAATATTTAAGTTTAAACACATCCATTATGACTGTTCATATGAACTCTGATGTATAGAATGAGGTTACTTTACTTTAAGACATTCTTACTTACTTACCTCTTATTATTTTCCTTGCAACAAGTTAGTATGAAATTAATGCATTTTGTAGGTTTTTAATTTTCTTAATTCTTTTAAAACAAAGCACATACATCTAGCCAATGTTATTCAAGGGATAAACTTCTCCTCAATAGGAGAAATTAATGGAAACTGTTTAGGTTTATCTTCATTACACATCAGGTCTATTTCCCTCAAATTTGAGTATATATCAAACTAATAGGAGATTGAGTTATTAAAATGTTACTTTTGGAGAATATGTTTTTGAAAATCTGAACACTCAACCCAAAAACTACGTTTTTCTTGAAAGTTCTTATTTTGGAGTTTGAATTTTCTTGGAGCTAAGCCCTCTGATAGTTGTAAAGCCTACACCTGTAAATTTTCTCCCCCGACGACACTGTCATTTAGTGACCAACTGTTTCTCTGTGGATAAATTCAATTATAAATAGCATCCCTCACTCTCCAAGTATCTTAACGTCTTCTGTGGATTATAAAGTAATTACAGTGCTCGAAGGACAGCTTAATAATTGTGGACTAGAACACAGACTTTCCCATATTCAAGAAGGACTCATTCCCAGCCAGGAACATTAAGTTGGGTTTTATTGAGACTGAAGCCAGGCAGCTAAGTGATCCTCTGTGCTATTTTGAAAAGTATCCTGGAATCTTTAATTTCCACCTGGATGGTCAGGGAGGGGAGAGAATGACCTCACTGGGAGTGACCTTGAGTTGCACTCCAGGTCTTGAACCAGGTAACCTCCCACCCCGGAGGTGAGATGTGCAATATGAGTGAATTACACAGCCTCCTAATTATTTGTGCTCAATCCCAACTGCATTCCCACGGTTGGTTCTCTCCCAGGTTAAGTCCAGATTGTGGCCAAGAAGAAAATCTCAAAAGTTTTCAGAGAGCTGTTTCCTAAGAATGTTTTGATTGGTCTATATGTGATCTTGTTTTGTTGTTGTTGCCGTTTAATACAGTTTTTTTTTCTTTCTGGGGTGTCATTCATATAATACACGTGAAAAACACTCTAGCTTGTTTGCTGCCATCTTCCTTTGGCACATTTAAGATGCAGCCTCTCTCTCTTTCTCCTTTGTTCCTTCTCATCTGTTGCCTTGGCACTGCTGAGTGATTTCATGGTTACTGCATCTTCTGCTCCTCACCTTGACAGGCTTTGCTATGAAAAGGTGCTAATTAAGCTACAGTTATTGTCCCTGTCGTTGGTGTGGCTCCAGGACGCACAAGACCCGGGTTAGCTTGTGTGTGTGTGTGTGTGTGTGTGTGTGTGTGTTTGTGTGTGTGTGTTTGGTTTTCAGCTTTTTGAGGAATTGTTACCAGTGAGAATTAGTTTAGAGGTTATCAACACAACAAGTTCTTCAATCAACCTATGGGGTTGACTCTGAAGCAACTCAAAGGGAATTTGGCAGTTAATTACATGCTGTGCAGTTCGTGGTAGTCATAATTCCACACCCACTAAAGCTGAATATTTTCTGAATCTACAGAGAAGTATGTGCGTTCTGAAAACAGGTGTTAACTTCCTTCCTCACCTTGCCCTGTTAATGTTGGGAATGGTAATGAAGAGTGCTATCTCATCAGCGTCTAAAACGTGACGTAAATTCACGCCCCTGCCTGGCCCTGTGCGCTCACCCCTGGGTGGTGATAACCATGACGTGCTCCCCGGAATTGGTTCCCAGGCACTGACTGCATTTCTTCTGAAGCTAAGTACTTAGGTTTGCTTCCATGCCTTTGAATATAACTTGTAGTGTCAGCAAGTTTTTAAAGCACACCACTCCATATCTTTCACAGCTCAAGGTAAATTCTATACCATGAATTTATAGGATTTTTTTCTTTCACTTGGGGTGAGAATGTACCTTGTTCTAGCACTATTTTTCTGAGATCCCATTCATCCGTTTACATGAATCCCGTTTTTCTCGCTGTGGTTAAAAGAAGTTGCCAAAGTTCTCCACATAGATGTGAAACTTTTGATTGTGCTTTCCTTGAAGTTAGATGGGACTGGAACACTTTAATCCTTGTATCCTGAATGCCTATCACATTGACCAGAACCAAGCAGACACTCAACAGTTATTGAGAAGCAGAGAGTTGAAGAGTGGTCACCGGGGGCAGGGAGGTGGGGGGAAATGGGAGAGTGTTGGTCAAAGTGTACAAAGCTGAATTTATGTAGGATGGCTAAGTCTAAGATCTTACGTACAGCAATGATAACTATA
Source organism: Neophocaena asiaeorientalis asiaeorientalis (assembly GCF_003031525.2). NCBI lineage: Eukaryota > Metazoa > Chordata > Mammalia > Artiodactyla > Phocoenidae > Neophocaena > Neophocaena asiaeorientalis. The sequence continues at coordinate 943,211 of NW_020175700.1, read as the reverse complement.
GTTAATAATACTGTTTTGAATACTGGAAATTTGCTAAGAGTAGATTTCAGGAGCTTTCGCCGCAAAAAAAAAAAAAGAGAAAGAAAGAATGGTAACTATGTGAGGAGATGAAGATGTTAATTAGCCGGATGGTAGAAATCATTTCACTATGTGTATGTATATCAAATCATCATATTGTATACCTTAAATATATACAATTTGAAAATTAAAGACAGTTATTGAATGATGTAAAGATGGAACAGTTCTGTCAAACAATCAATTGAATTAATTTTATGCACATAATTCATTGGTTGACTGAATTAACCTACTTGAGGGCTGCTTTGCGCATCGGGGATATTCATCCATTTCTGGAGAAAATACAATCACCTTGGTTAACAATGTTTGTTGGAGCCGTTCGATTGCAAGGGGCCCAAAGAACCATGGTTGAATTCTGCTTCGGCATAATGCCATTTTCTACTCGACAATTGATTAGAGCTTTCTGATAATTGATATGAAAATTTCAGCTCTGAATGACATCCAGAAAATCTCCTTCTGCAGTAAACAAACAAAATGTTCAGAGGGAATCTGAGAAGAGGCTGAGTCTTTTACCTCTCACATGGCAAGGGAATCCTTGAAGTCTCTTAGGAGAGGATGGTTTCATTATGAAATAGCGGCAGGCCAAAGCATCAACCAACGGCTCACGTTGGGAAACAGAGAGGGAGCTTCCAGCTTAGGGGAGGACCGATCATAATAATGACAGCTGAGATAATAAAGACATGTCATTCATGCTACTTTTTTTGCAGAAACCATAACATCCTTGTGAAAGTTAAAGGGACAAGAAAAATACGTGTTTTGAAAAGGGAGGTGTTGGAGGGAAGATGGGGGTGGAAACATAAAGAGTGGTTTAATGTGTCTCCTTGGAACATTTCAGCTTAGCCCCTGAGGCTTTTACGTAACCCTGTCACTGTCCCAACACCTTCTCGCGCTGACAGTCTTGGTAATTGTTTGGTTGGTGGGGCTGTTTTCTGCAGACGCATTGAAGCAGGAGGGAATACTCTCGCCCCGCCTCCTGCCGCCTGGCACGGGGTCCCAGAGGCGAACAGATCCAGGGCTTGGTGATGCTGGAGAGAAGGATCGATTCTGTCAATCAGGCTGCCCAGCTACTGTCAGGCTTCGAGACCTTTCACCTGCTCCTTGGCGTTGTTAGAACTCCCAAATCTCTTTGCAGGCCTTTTCTATTAGACATAGACTCCCAAGTTTTGATTTTTTGCTCCCAAAGTCATTTTTTAAATAATTACCTGCATTGAACCACACTTTACCATCTGTGGGCTGAGAGCAGGCAAATGATTTATTAGTCTTGGTTTCTAAGCATGTTGAGCAGTGTGGGATTGATCTGGCTGATGACACACACAGCCGATGGGTGGGGGTCCATGTCAGGGTGATGCTTCTCCTACAGCTGACACCCACATGGGGACCAGGTTTGATGTTCAGTCAGTCAACTGTGACATTGCAGAAATGGAGCCTCAAGTCAGGGTGGGTCATGTTGGGCGGAAAAGCAGTGAGGGCCCCACGAGAACTTTCTCTCCAAGAAGAACATAAAACTGTGTGTGAGGAGAGGAGACGGTGTGTAAGACTCAAATGGTTTCTGATAAGGCTCTGGATTTCTTTTGTTCACATTGCCTGCCTTGTGTCCAAGGGTTTGACTGTGCAGTGGCTGGTTATGGTGGGGTGTCCATGACCACTTGACTTGGCTTTTCGGTGTATACCTCCACTTACACCCAAATCAAGGTACCCATCAATATCTGTATCATTTCCCACTGGCAGACATTCTGCTCTCGGGCTAATTTTTAAATTTTTAATCATCTTTATTGAAGGATAGTTGATTTACAATGTTGTGTTAGTTTCTGGTGTACAGCAAAGTGATTTATATATATATAATATATATAAAATATATTATATATATAAATATATATTCTTTTTCAGATTATTTTCCATTATAGGTTATTACAAGATACTGAATATAGTTCCCTGTGCTATACAGTAGGACCTTGTTGTTTATCTATTTTATATATAGTAATGTGTATCTGTTAATCCCAAGCTCCTAATTTATTGATCCCCCAGGCTTTCCCCTTTGGTAACCATAAATTTGTTTTCTATGTCTGTGAGTCTGTTTTGTAAATAAATTCATTTGTATCAGTTTTTTTAGATTCCACATATAAATGACATCATATGATCTTTGTCTGACTTACTTCACTTAGTATGATAATCTCTAGGCCCATCCATATTGCTACAATGGCATTATTCCATTCTTTTTTTATTTTTATTTTATTTTATTTTTTTGGAATTTTATTTATTTATTGAATTTTATTTTATTTATATTTTTATACAGCAGGTTCTTATTAGTTATCTATTTTACACATATTAGTGTACATATGTCAGTCCCAATCTCCCAATTCATCCCACAACCACCACCCTGCCCCCCATTTCATTCTTTTTTTTTTTTTTTTTACTGCTGAGCAATATTCCACTGTATATATGTACCACATCTTCTTTACACATTCATCCGTCAATGGACACTTAGGTTGCCTCCGTATTTCGCTACTGTAAATATTGCTGCTATGAATATTGGGGTGTGTGTATCTTATGGAATTAGTTTTTGTCTTTTCTGGATATAAAAGGCTAATTTTTCTTTAGACTGACGATACAGTTGCAGCGTGGCCCACTAGACTTGTCTTCTTGGAGAATTCCCCAGTCCTCCCATGTAGGATACTGACTGTAAGACACTGGCCCGTGGGCATCAGTATTCACCAGATGACTCCCTTCCTTTGTCTCTTATTCCCTCCTGCCCGGAACAGTAAGATGGAGACTGACCCCAAATGCTTGGAACATGGAGCAGATGATGTGGGGAGAAGAGGAGGGGTCCAATGTGAACTCTGTGGGCTCTATGCACTTTTGTCTTCATGGGACTCTTTTTCCATTAAAAAAAATATGAAAAAGTGTATTTCACTACATGTTGCTATACAGATGACATTATTAATATTATATAATAAAGGTTTTTCTTCTGCCTAATGGTTTGTGTTGGTTTTCTTCTGATTTTAAAAGAAACAAAAATATTTTCATGGCCCTTAGAAGTATTTTGGGCCCCGGGCACTGTGTCTGTTGGCTCTGGACAAGAGAGGTCAGTGACATTTAGCATCAAGTAGAAAATGTAAAATAACGTGGTCTTTCCCCAGTGATATACTAATTAAAGCATACAAAGCATGTTTTATTTTTTTCTTCGGTGAACCTGGTATCTTAGCTATGAATGCTGTCTCCTTTAGATTTGTAAGGTAAAGTTAGAACCCATCTATGTTGACTCCATGACATTTTCTGAAGTTTGGACTTTTTGATAACTCCATGATAGGAATTAATTTTTTTTCCTAGTTATGACTTTCATCTAAATTTTAAATTTAAAAGTTCTGTGTAGTTAGATTGTGGTAAATTATAGTGCTATTTAATAACCAATTTACTGTTTAAACAAACCAGGAATGCTTGGGCAAGGCACTTTAAAATAAATCCTTTGGACAAACAATGATTTTAAAAAATCCCTTCTGCCCAATGCAAAGGAGCTTGTCACTTTGGTTTTTCAACTACTGAAAACTTTTAAACTAGATGGACCCTATCCTTAACCTGGTGAGTCCTGAGGGATTGGGTCATCACTCTGATTTTTTTTTTTTTCTTACCCTGGCAAATGTTTCCCTGTTACCCAGGAGTGAGTATTGTGTGGTAGTAATAGCCTGGGCCATAGAAGCAGTTGAGTGGGGCTCAAATCCTGGCTTTACCACTTGCTCTGGGTGATCTGGGACAAGTTACAAAATGCTCTGTGCTTTAATTTCTTCTACTATAAAAAACAGGATAAGAGCAGAGGGGGTATAGCTCAGGGTAGAGCACTGACTGCATAAAGAGGACAATAGTGCAAGCATGCCTTATTATCTAAAACAAATTTGTTCCTGAAATCATATGACAGTGAATATTCATAGAGCAGAGACCTATACCACATTATTTAAGATAGGAAAAATAATGAGTACATGTCGAGCTCATCCGAGGATCCCAGCTGACTCCCTCAAATCACTAAAATCAAACACTTTATAACAATGCACTAATGATTTTTGCGCAACACAAAAGTGTTTAAAAAAGTATCTCACTTTTTAATCACTTAACTCATTGGTGGGTATGTTTGTTGTCCAGCAGCTATAGGAGTTATTTCCTCTCTATTACTTCTTCATACGTTTATGCTGATATAAATGAATAATGAAATAATATGGTAAAAACATAAAAATATCAAAAACACATAGTGAAAAAAACAATGAGGCAAATAAAAAAAATGATTCCTTACAGACTGAAGTCATACAGATTGAAGGTGGGCAAGGTTTGAAGGTGAGAGGAGGGAGATAGAGGTTGTGGTCTCTTTTGGGTGCGAAATATCTGGAAGATATAATGACTCTTTTTTAGTCCATAGGCTGGAAAGTGACTTGGACATTATCTTCATAGTAAGCAGCAATTAGGAGTGACCTCCTTCAATAAAAGAGTGCCGTTTGCAGAAATTCATTCTTCGAACAGTCTTTAGTGGATGGTGACAGAAAGCTCCTAACATCATTACTGCTAAAGGCCCTAGGCTTCAGATGCCTCACGGCAGACAACACATTTGTGCTCTTCAACATGGCTCTAAAGGGCACTGGAGTTGTTGGAAGAATACACCAACCAGAGCTTAAGCCTTACATTTTCCTCCAAAAATTAGTGTTAGCCTCTCTTTAGAGGCCTTATGAGCTGGCACATTTTCTTGTCTTCTGAAATGCACATATAAAATGTCAACCATTTTTTAAAAAGTACCTAGTTTCATCCACATAAAAATTTTGTTTTGCAGTAAACTACCTTTCTTCAGGGTTGTCTGCCGTTCTCAAGGGAGGGTGTCTGCAGCCTCACCATCGCAGCAGCTGCTGCCACCTGTGATCTCGAAAATATCCTTTCTTTCACGTTTCACACTTTCTTTAATCTTTCCAACTATCCAGGCCTTGGTTTGGAACTCAGCTTCTTCACAGAATGCTCTTTCTCCTTCTTCTGACGTTTGAAGATGCTTAGCCTCTTCTGTTGTTCCCACAGAATGTTCTGGCATCCCATGGTGGCCAGCAAGCCCCTCACCTGTTTTTTTCCAGTTTCTCAAAAATATCATGATTTCCTGAGTAGCATAGTGAAGCTCTCCACAACCAATCACACTTTTATAGTTTTCTTTATTTTTCTGTGCATAGAAAAATAAAGCCATTGTGGGCTTGCGTGTGATCAGAGTTATATCTTTATGTGTCCATTTCTTGCACTTCCACGTTTTTTGTCCAATGTATGTGCTTTTCTAGGCCTCTTAGTCTCACAGAATTGTTTACTTTCTTAGCAGGCATTTTTGCTCCGTAATGTAAGGAAGATGATAGCAATAAGGCATATCGTATTTAAACAATGTTTAAATTAAGTCAGTGAGTGACCATGACTCGGTCCTATGAATGCAAGCAGCTTCATACATCCTCTCATTAGATGCAGGAGCATCAAACAGTGACTTTTGGGTAAACCATTTTGCAAAGCTTTCTAACACATATTCTACTAGTGAGATTCAGGTAGGCTATACTTGTAGTACCCACCTCATAGAGCAGCTAGGAGGATGAATACGCAACCCAAGGGCAAGAGGTTGTATGGCGGGCATATCTGTGGGCTGCACTGACATCGCATCGGGTCTCTGAGCCCTGGAGCCCAGTCGCCCAGTCATGTGGGTCGTCAGTTGCGAACTGCTTCTATAACCTGCTTCTCCTACACACAACCGTGCTCAAAACAGCTTCAGTGGTTGCAAACAAGGTTCACTTCTGTTATCCTCATTCTATGGATGGGAAACTACCATCGGAGGAAGCTCAGAGAAGGTTGTTAGGAAGAGAGGACCCAAGGGAGCTTGGATGTGGCTAACGGGCTATAAAAGAAAAGAGGTAGAGAGAGAATGATAAGAACAAACATAAAATCTCTTCTTTTGAGGAAGCTGGGTGGATGCTGCCTTGGGCCTCTAGGTCTGTTAGGGTGCAAAGACGCCAGGACAGAGCCTAAAATTCTCTGTGTCTTTAAGAGCCAGGGAGACAGGAGGTGGAAGGGGTCTCTGGGAGGATCCTAGGAGGGCGGACAGAGAATTTACGGGGAAGCACCTTGCTCGCACAGTCAGGAAGCTCATCAGGGAGAGCAGAGCAGGGAACCATCATCTTCTGCTGCTGGTTTCTGGGTTGACATAAACACTGCATTTCTGCATGTTAGCTCTGCTAATGTGGGATCTGAGCTAGCAATATTCACAAGACAAGTGAAGACTGAGAGGTTCCCACGTCAAACACACACTAAACAACTTAATGGTCCATAAAATTCTTGATCTGGGCACTTCATTCTGTACAGAGGTGATGTTTAGATGGTGAAAAGAGTTATGTTTTTCATAGAACGCTGGAAGGATAGGACCAATTTTTGGATTTGGTTTTATATATTTTTTTCAGTGAGCTGGTAAATGTTGAATTGAAAACGAAAACACTATTTTGGGTCAGGTTTATGTAGAATAATGATGAAACATCTCACCGGGCTAAAGGAACAAGGTGGGCAGAGCTCCATGATGCATTACCTGTGGCTTTTTTAAACTTTCTTCTCCAGGAGATTTTTCTGCAAATGGAGTGGCAAGAGTCAGAGCTTTGGAACACTCATTCTTAGAGAATATAGAGAAACGAATGTGGGGGAGAACACATATAAGCCACATAGAACTTTGGTACAAAAATCGGGTGTGATCTAAAGACTATTTCACGTTAGGAATGAGGTCTGGATATTAAATTCTTGGTTTAAAATGACCATTGCGCCGCCGCCGCCTTCTGGCCAGTAAAGGTATTAGGTCAAGGCACCATCAGTAAAGGGACTGGTCTTGATGAGGTAAAGTGAATGAATTGCTTCCCATGGTTATTTTTAAGTATAAAGGGTCTTTATACATAAAATGTGAAAACGTTTGAAAAATATGTTAAAACTTTTATCTGCCTAGAAGATGTTTTATATTTTAAAACTGATATGTTTAAAATGTACAAAAAACATTGTCATTGTGGAAAATTGAGAAAATACAGAAAAGTATAAGGATCATGTCATATACTTTCTTTCCAGCTTTACTGAGAAATAATTGACACACATCACTGTATATGCTTAAGACGTACAGCATGATGGTTTGAATTACATATATTGTGAAATGATTACCACAATAGGTTCAGCTAACATCCATGTTCTCATATTTTCTTAACAAGAAAACACTTTGAAAATAAAACCTCAAATTGGGACT